>NW_009211873.1:15402-42521 GCF_000690835.1 Fulmarus glacialis
TCAGTGCAGCTAAATTTACGATGTAATCGTTTCTTCTTCACCTCGGTCTCCTTGCTCTGAGCCCCTCTTGAAGGAGAGGGGTGCAGCTTTGCCCGGTGGTGCTCTGGAATGGGTTAGCGGAGGGGGTGCTGTGAGGGGTAGGGGTTGAGCTGCAGCCCAGCACTGAGAGAGGAGTTTGGCGCAGCTCGAGCAGGAGCTCTAGCTCACTGGGCAGGCACGTTACTGCTGCCGCCGCATGCTTATGTTATTTTGAACCCTAGGTGTACATAGGCTGCTTAACACAATATAGTATTTTACTGCATAAATATGGTATTACAACAGTGAAATCAACGACTAGACCCATCCTTCAGTTCTGCAGTTTTCATGTTACCTCGACAGTCCTGCTGCAATTGCTTGTTGGGATTTCGCTGTCACTTGGAAGTTTGGAAGGCGTTAGTGGTGATTATTCACCTTCCCATGGCTACGCTTAATACGTGGGCACAGTATTGTGACAGTAGGTGGCTGCCTAATGTTTTTTCTGAATTTTTACTACCACTATCAAGAACAGGGAACCTGCAAAGAATCCTGGAATACTTGTAAGGCATCTAGTATAAGTGAAATGGCATTTCTTTTCTCACAAATGTCTCCAGAAAAAAGTAACATTGTTTTTAATGGAGACTGGCAGACTTCTGTGAGATGTCTGATAGCTCTTTCCTTTTGGACAGCCCATTGAATTGATCTTACTGAAACCTGTCACTAACCTGCTGCTCTGAGATGAAGAAAAAATAGGTAGTTATTTCCCTAGCAATCCAAATCTGACAAAGTAGATGTATAAAATGGGTTGTAATAAACGAGTTTAATGCCTGGATGACTTGGAGTAAAAGTAGCCTTAATTCTCTCCAAATCCAATACTGCTTCACTTCTTGCACTGTTTTCTATCCTTTAGCCTGTTCAGTCCACAGTGTGGTTATGAGGATTGGGAGGGAAAAAAAGCAAGACAAATCGCCTGCTTTCCTATACTGGGGGTATCGGGAGGCTTTAGGAATGGTGCATTTAGAGTTGTGGAGATACTTGCTTTTGATGAATGAAGCCAAATCTAGAGCTTAGGTAATTTTATACCCAGCGCAATGCTTACATTTGCCTGACCACATTTTTGTTCCCACTGAAAAGGGCTGAGTGGGTAGCTGGAAGAGCCAGGGATTTGCATAAGTATTTGTTACTGGAAGGGGGACTTTAACCAAAGTTTTCATTTCTGAAGCGAGCGAGTGAAGTCCATGCAGCTGTCGTCAGGATCACCTGTATAAGAGTGTGTGTTTTTGTGTTTTAACAGTCCGAATAGACTTTCTTAGGAAATGCAAGCAAGCCGGGCTTCTGGATGACATATTTGAAGAAATGCTGGACACGCTTCACCTGGCGCAGGAAAAACTGATGGACGACAACACTTCAGAAACAGGTATGGAGACCCATGGGGGACTCTGCTCGCAGAGCAGAAATGCTGATCTGAATGCCGGGCACTCGGCCCTGGGTCACCTTCCTGAGGATACTTCTGTAGTGCCAAATAACTGTCTTATTTCTGCAGCTGCACAGCAGGTGGAGAGTGAGTATTTTTTGGTATACCCGTGTCAGCAGAGGGGAAGAGCTGCCAATTCAGCATGCTCTAGTAAGGCCTTCTAACTTTGAATTTTTGAAGCCACCTTTTACCCGCTGGCATAAGCATAGGTAGGTTCAGCCAGACCTCTTCTCCCAGGCACTGAAGGAGAGAACGGTCCTGAAGAGAACCGGAAGGTTTTATTTGGATCGTAAGTCTGTGTTCTTACAGCTTCACAGAGGGACCAGCTGTCTGTTAATATCAGCACTCTCTTTTGAGGGGAAAATCCCCGAGTATGTACCTTTTAAATCCTTGGATGATTAGTTAGAACTTTTAATGTCAACTGTTAGTGCGTATTTGGCGGTTTTGTGGGTTTAAGTATCAGCTTGTATGAAGCACTTTGTTCTTGGAGGATTCCACTCTAATGTTGCTTTGTCCACGACGCAGTTAAAGAAAATTTCAAACCTTCCTCTTCTATTGTCCTCCCAGTTTTACAAAGTTATGAATAATACCTTTGGATAAAGAATGCTAATTTATGCAGAATAACTGAAGCACATGCATGGAAAGTGAAATGTCCCACCTGGCTAAACCTTCCTCACGAGCAGCTTGCGTGTAACATGACAGCAGCTGCTAGAAGCAGTAATGAAGTCCAGGACACATTAGGGGTTCAAAGGCCTTCATCATTAAGCAAATCTCTTAATAGTCATGCGAACTCTGTAGGTGTTTTGTGTTTTGTTTCATCGGAAGCCTCAATTATGAAACTGAAGCATAATTCTGGGCTGGTTTTTAACATCAAACAGTGACAGCACTGTCCCACCTGTCACGTGGTCTGTTAAGAGGAATTGGTATGGTCAGCCCTGCCGTTACACGTACAGTCCTGACGATAGAATGAAATATGACTTAAGCATATTGCTCATTTTTAAATGGACCGTTCACGTGGTGCAGACCCAAAAAGGGAATTACAGGTAGGTCCCCTTTCCTATTTTCTGTATGAAACTAAAAAAAAAAAAAAAAAAGTAGAATTGACAAATTGGTCCTTACTTCTCAATATAGACTGTATGAGAAGGAAGACATTTTAAAACCTGAAGCAACTGGTATCATATAAAATAAGTAATTACTCTTTTGTGCTACTTCTAATGTAGGGCTTTGCATTAACATGATGGTTCTGTAAACCTTTACTCAGTAATACTAAATCAAATTATCTCTTTCCCCAGAGTATGAAGAAACAGTGATGTCACTCTTTGACTGTGGACTGTTTGAAAATATACTGACAAATATTCATTCAGGTATGTGAAAAAAGCTGTCAGAGCAGCAGCAATTGGTATGGTTCTTGGCATTGAGGTTATTCTTCTAAGCATTTTGATAAAATGACCATTTAAAATGAAAATTCCAAGGAACTTTTTTCTCAGCACTATATAAATAATTGAATAAAAGCCATTGCTACCTGAATCTTTAGAAATACAGTGTGTCAAATCTGGCTGGCTGACTGAAGGGGAAGGCAAGTCACAGTTCCACAGCTCTCAAAGACCAAAGGGTCTCTGCCCCAGAGGAACTTCCCCCTCCTGCAGGCTGCACTCCTGTCCTCTTTCTGCAGGTTATTTCCCTTCTCCCCCGCAGCCTCCCTTCGGCAGCTTGCCTGCGTTACAGCTTTGCTCCTGTCCGACAAATGCTGTTCAGACTGGCTGCCGTGTTTCAGTTAAGAGCATTAAACACTATGAGCAGAACCTACCTGGACCTCATGGCAATTGTAATGTGCTCTGAAAAACAAGTTGAGAGTGCTCACAGAGTGAAACGAAAACAAGGGCAGGAGCAGTCGTTTGGGACCACCGCTGCAGAAGGAAACCCTGGGGCTTGGACTCCAGTCTCGGCTATTGTAAGCAACAAGGTTAAAACTGTTCTTCAGATAGGCAAGTCTCTTGCTCCCATTTCCCTCGCTAACAGTTAGCAACCTTGTTCTAACTTCTGCTTTAATTTATCCCTGTGAAAAGGGAAATGGGTTTTAATTAGCTAACGCTGAGGTTCAGTGTGTGTTTGCTGTTTCCCTGTTCCACCTTCACTCAACTGAAAAAGCCAGGCCCTCTCTTTAGTCTCCTCGCATTTAAATTCCTCTTTGGGAAATGGAAGTGACTGGTGTTGCAGAGTTATCAGACACAAGATTCCACCAGTGCCTCACCTCCGCTCGTAATTCCTCATGAGACACAACCTTGGATCGCACTTGTTTCTTTCACAGCTGCATCAATTATTTCATCCTCTTTCATCCTTTTCTCGGCTTACAGGAGAAATTCTTGATATTGGCACCTACGTACGCACAACCATGTGATGCTCATGTAAAAGTTGTCCCCTCTCCATTTCCCCACAACGTGAGCAGCTCAGTTCTTCCTGTACCACGCAATCTTCTTTTCTGATGCCATCAGCCTACTTTTAATTTCAGGGTCAATAATGAAAATCCATGTCAAGGTTGGTTCCAAAACTGATCCAAGAGGAGCTCTTAAAATGAACCAGTCAGAAAGGAATGATAAGCATGTTCATTACAAGTGGAACTGCAGGGAGGTAGTGAGGGAAGGAAATGGCTTTTCTTTTTTTTTTTTTTTTTTGTGTGTGTGTGTCCCAGTCTGTATTCCAAACTCTAGCTACTAAGTTCCTCTGACGGTGTATGAAGGACCAGTATAAACACTGTGTTTTATTTGATCTTTTTCCTGGAACTGGTGATTTTGGGTCATCTGAGATGCTTTACCTTCAATCCATTTTTTCATTTTATCTTTTTTTGACTTCTTGGATCATTGTGCAAAACCTGTACTAAAGCCTTGTGCATCAGCACAGCAGGGTTACTCTGAGCTGTAATTGTTGCTACTGCTTTTTTAGATCTCTTTTATATGTAGGGATAAATGGTTCTGTTGTAGCATGCAGCTTTACTGCAAACTTGACTGCATTTAAAACTTTTCATGTGGGACCTGCTATTGCCTCATCAGTGACTTCAAAATTCTAGGTTGGAGATTCTTGTTCTCTCTTCCAAGGAAAAGTGACTTCCTTCAGTTTTGCCTTCTGTTCCGTTGCCATGTGTCTTGCTTGAGGCGATACCTCCATCAGCTTTAACCTCCTCTTTCTGCTGGTCAGCAATCTGTCCAGCAGCTTTTGAGCTCCTTGGTAGCATTTGTTTTCAGGGGAGCTGGAGCAGTGAATTCTGCCATGTAGTTGTGCAGACAAAGGCGGCGATACTTTAACACTGTTGTGTGGTACCTTTGCTGAGAGCCCCTTAGCACCTGTCTTACGGAAGCGCGAGTGCCGTCATCTCAGGTCCACATTCCGCAGGCCATTCCCGATGTTACAGAAATACATACTCTTTAGAGGTAGAAGGTTCCCAATCTGTTACCTGCCTTCCTATGGAAGCGCTCCCAGAGGCCAGTCATTCCCATCACTGACATCTGTCTCTGGGCTATTTCTGTTTCTGCCACGTCCTTTTGGAAGAAGAGAAATGGAGCTGTATGTCTTCCATCTGTAGGTCGCCCGTATGCCAAACACAGTGACACAATTGTCACGTTTGCTCTTTGTTTTGTTTATTTCTGATAATTTATTAATTCGTATCCAAATATTCTCTAAGAGTTTTTTCTCCAGCTCCCACTCATACATGTCCAGCTGAACTAAGCATCAGTAGCCTCTGCAGTGTTAATGCGTATGTAACATGTATTTTAAACTAATAATAGTTACATATGAATAAAAGCTTTTATCCCTTTCTTTTTCATAATAGGAACAGAGGAAAAAATCCAGGAACTTATGGAAAGCAGGAAAAGATTAGATAACAAGATTGAGCTACTGCAGGACTTAAAAGAAGTCATCCTTCCTACCCAAGAGAACACCGCTAGTACATCTAGCACCATCTCTGAATAACCCCTCAGTCTGTCTGTAATGGTGTCAGTGTTTAGGATTTTCTAATGATAGAAACCATAGAGCACGTTTGGTCAGTGTCTTAAGTAATTACTCCCTCCCCCCCTGCCCCAAGATAGGGACACAAAAGCAAGAACTGGGTGTTTTACTCATTTTTATACCTCACTGTTGCAATAATTTTAAGTTGTCCCTTTCTTTAAATTTTACCGTGAATCAATGAGTGTTATACACCAAATTTAGCTTTTTTTAAAGCTCAACAAAAACCCTCTAATGAAGACTTTTTCTCAAAGACAAAGGAGCATCAGCTGCCACAGAGCACTTTTTAAAGTCACTTTAACTGTGGGTGGAGGGCTCTTCTGACTGTGCAGTAGCTGCTTCACTGTGTCGAGACAGTGATGTTTTAAGGATCCCATTGCTGCTTTGGCTTTCCAAAGAAGGTAAATTAGCAGAACTTGCACTCAAAGAAGCCTTCTTAATGATAAGCAGGAGTTTGGGTTTTTTTAATTGAATGATTCTTGATGGACTGCTTAATGTGTAACTGGTTCTGCTGTATTGGCAGTGGTGAAACAGTGTTTGCAGGCAGACCAGGAATGGTTGGGCATCATACTCTAAACAAGTGTACTATGTAAAATGGATCGAACAATGGACTGTATTGCCCTTTCTCCATTAAGAAAGAACATGACCTCTATGTGTTTTCTCTTAAAAAAATTGTTTGAATACAGAAAAGCATTGTTTAGCTACAAAAGGGTAAGTTAACAAAATAAAACATTTTTAAGAAAGCTGTGTATTTATTCATGCTTGCTAGCCCAACTGTTGCGTGGGGCATGGCTAAGGAGGGGGTATGCTGTCACACCATAATTTAACTACACCTTGCTCTCTGCAGCAAGCAGAGCAGGACCAGAGTGAGCCATTGCCCTAGTGATCAGGTCAAACACCACTTGTCATGACAGGCTGCAGCATCATCCTGTCACAACAGCTGTACTCGCTCCATGACTAGTAAAAATTCGTAGCTTGAGCTTGTTCTGTATGAAGTCAGAGATCAGTAAGCACACAATAACAAAATTCAAAACATAAGCTCTTGGGGTAGAACTCTTAGCTGTGCCTGATAGAACAAAATACAACTATTTTCACTTGCTTATACAGTCCAGGCCTGCTGGCTGGCCAGGACTAGAAACAACCCGTTTACTGCCTGAGCCAAGGACTCGAGCGCTATTCACAGCTATTCTGCCTAGAAAACTCCCACCTAAACCAGAAGTGTATTAACATAAAGCATGGATTTATCTGTTATTAGGGAACAAAGAAAGATGCAAAACTGTCATAGGAAAGACAAAGTGTTTACTCGTGAGCTCTTTTTCCTTATAGCAGCAATCTGAATTACTGACAAGCTTCAGAGCAGCTTAAAGAGGACAAGTCAAATCCTGTACTCTTCTGTTCCACCCCCAGCCAAGCTAGACCTTGCCATCCAAAACAAGCTGTTTCTAATAAACATTTATGACATATTGGAAGCACTTTGTCAGACTATCCTAGACTGAACTCCCAATGTCATGCCTCTAGCAACAATACAAAATTCTAGGCTTTGTGAAAATTAGACTTCAAAGCTGAAGTTCCAGGTTCTCTGCTCTACCCTGTATTTGGTGGGAATGTAAAAAATGTAAAAATGGTAGGTGTGTATGTCTGTACATACCTGCTGTGAGGTTACAGTCACAGATGGATGACTTAGTGAAAAAAAATCAGATCCACAGATTGTCATTGCTGGTGTCTAAATTAGTGCTTACAAATAAATCTGCTGTTTTTCTGAAATTGAGATGACAGGTATTTGTCAAGCACAGTGAAATCAGTAAGATTCAGTAATACATGGTCTGTGGGGTTGGTTTGGTTTGGGTCTTCTGTTTCTGGTTTTGTTTTGGTGGTTTTTGTTTTTTTTTAAATAAAGCAAATTATGTGCTGTATGTAACACAAAAAGCTCACACTGTTCTTCAAAGTCTAAAGAAGTTTGCTAGTGAACAGGTATAAAAAAAGTGAATTTTATTACATGTAGTTTAGATTTATACAACACTTAAATGCAAACGCCCCACTTTCAGAACAGTGTATCCCTTCCCCTCCAAGGGAACCAATGTAATCTGAAGTCACCAAAGAGGGAATTTTTTCCATTAACCATTATAAATATTGCTTGAACAGATTACACAAAGTACACGTTACAACTTACATTACGGTATACCCAAATATAGAGATTTACTTCCAATTAGATTTGCTAGTTACCCCTTTCTTCCAAGTCACTTGCATAGGCTTTGAGGATACATTATTTTTGCACAGTTTTCTAAGCACCAAATACGCTTGGTTAATTACACACAGCAAATGGCAAACTCATTCACAATCATGCAAATGCAGTAAGAGATATCCATGCCATTTGCTTCTCTATAGTCCCAGGGAGTTAATGATTTAAGTGACATCATTCAGTGGCTCAGGTCCAGACTATTCTCCAACCCCAAAAAGTAAACTGAAAGTATTAACAGGTGGTGCTAGAACCAAGATTTCCTAGGCTAAAAAGGTAAGTCCTTAACACCAGCTGGCATCCTTTGCACACTGCAGAGTTTCCTTTCTCCGTCTGAAATCTTGAGCTGGTTCCACCATCCAGGTTTGCTAAATGCAAGTGAATATTTTGCTTGATGTTTTACAACAGTTCACTCCTGAGCACAGAAAACATTTGTTTTCACTGTGGCCTTTCACATCTTCTGGTACAAGAGACCAGGTAACACTCGCTTTTACCCACACAGTTATGACATCCTGTTACAACTGCAAAAAACCCTACAAACACCCGTGACTTACAGCCTCATTTCAGTTCTTAAAGGCTCCACATTTACTGGCTTTAGCAATGAATTCCTTTAGCAGGGGACCATCCATTTGCCAAAATGCTGTAGTTTGTGTCACTTCCGTCAAATGATTGACACAAAACTTAAAGCAGAATTCCTCTAAGTCCTAAACAGAAAAAAAAAAAAGAAAAAATGTTATTATCTTTGCTGCCATCACAGAAAATCACATTCAGGCACAAATGCCTGTATATGCTTTATTTTTCGCAGAGAATTAGACAAACACGTTAACCCAGTGGCTCTCGTTGTTCTTCCCCACACAGTCACTATGTAAATGCAACAGAAAATAGCAATTCTAGGGAAAAGTAACTATAATTTGGTTCTCACTACATAGCTGCAGTCACAAAAATCAGCTATTCTGAGCAATATATATTTTAAAGGTTTCCCCACTTGAAGAGTTTCATCTGCATTCACCAACAGCTATTAAAACCCAATACAAATAGGAGATCTTGGGGTAATGACACATAATCAAGACTGTGGATTAAGAAAATTCAGCTCTTTTGTTCCATAACATAAACTCAAATCTATACATAAGGTTGCTTGACTTCCTGCTTAGTTAAGGGCTTAACTAAAGCCTAGAAGTTGCATGTCACCAGGCTCAATGCAAGTATACACTAACTGGATAGTTTTAAAGCACAGTTTAGGCAGAAGGCCTTTCTGTGTATTAGAAACAGACTTGTGTTAAAAAGTATTTCACAGATGTCCCAAAAATGATTCAAAAGAAGTACTGTAGCACAATACAGCATAGCAATTCTTGCAGAAAGTGGGCTCTGGATATTTGAGTCTATGGGGAAGCGCCTTCCATATAAGGATTAGAAAAGCCTCACAGACAACCATCATTACACCCACATGATGTCAGAAAGAAAGGATGTCTTAAAAAAACAAACAAACAAACAAACAAACAAGAGACAGTTGTTGTCAATATAAGGCTGACCACAGAACGCTTCCCACTCAGATTATTTGTTTCCAACTCCTGTTTTGAGGAGGAAATCTACTCTTCGTGGTGCAGACCTAAGCTGCTCTAAGAAGGATGCTGCAGCCCTTACAAAACAGCAACTCCCCGCCCTGTTCTAATTTCTTTATTGTGGTACAAGTTTGTAGAACTAGTGCTTCATAGGTGAGAACACACCCTTCCTTAGCTGCTCAGCAGACTGGGCGCTGCAGTAAGGCGTAACAAATTTGCAGAGCTCTTTGAGCCACATCAGGTATGAAAGAGTGATTAATAATCATGTTTTCACTTAAGGTCAATATTAAAAGCTAGAGCAACTGTGTGCCAGTGAGAGTTCTTGACACAACAACAATATAAAAATATATCCTGGCCTAAAACCAGGCATTCTGAAGCTGCAGATCTTGACTTGTGTGGCATCTGTGCAACGAAAAAAGACAAGCTTATTAGAACTGAATACTGAGGGTTTTCTTTTTTTTAAACAACAGAATGAACTAGCATTTTAAACAAAATTACATCGTACACATTACAATATTTTGCACTGCTTTATTAAAAAAAAAATCATATTCCAAGTCAATGCAACACAAGCATACAATAAACAGAAATACTGTAGCATTAGTAAGTAACTTCAGAAAATTTAAAGTTCTGTATAAAAAAAGGCTGAATTTCATTTGCAGATGGATGCACTCCCAGCAAACGGTAGTTAATATAGACTTAAGTAAATAAAGGCACAAGGTACATCCAATGATTACTTTAAAAGCTACAATAAGAAGCCAGACCTGACCTAGTTCTAGCCACTTTAATTCAATCAATCACCAAATGAAAGACAATGTAAGGAAGTTTCATGTCATGGAGGTATTTTAAGTTAGTGAAGCAGCTTCTTTTAACTGCTCTCTTCCAGATGCACAGTCCCTTGAATGAACTACATCACCCAAGCAATTTCAAGCCCCCATCTAGCATCACTGCATGTAAAAACCACTTTTTACTAAAAACCAACCCCTCAGTGTCACCCATTCTCTCCTTGATATAGCACTTAAGCCTATGGTTCTAACTTCATTTAGCTAGTGAGGTACAGCCAAGGCATAGTAACTGGATTTCTTCTACCCTTTACAACTGGAATCACTCACATACTGAAGACCCATCCTGCAAAAAATTTTTTAAGGCTAAAACATGGAAATCTTTCTATTTTCCATGAACTCCTACCAAAGAAATCGTTATTCACAGTAGAGCTGAAGCCACAATTCAGACACTAAACCAGTCCTTTGGGTAAGGTATTTCAAACAAGCCACGCACTACAAGGCTCTGAAATAAGTTAGGGCATCTGCATGCCAGTTGCTGGATATTAAGCACAAGAAAAAACAATGAGTTGATTTACCGAGTACCAAAACTGCTTTATAAGCATAAGTAGCAAGTTAAAAACTAACCAATCGCAAAGTTGCAAACATGATGCACAAATATTATGCTGAACACTAATAGCCAAAGCAAGCCCAGGAATACTTCCTGATTAGTTCAAGAAGCAGCATGTTAATGATCCAGTAGTGAAATCAGACATTATGCAGTAGGGAGGTTTCGCTAGCCTTCCGCCCTTTTCATTCCCCCCATTACACTGTTTCTCTGTCTTCAAAATTTATTAGGCCCATAAAGCAGTTCTTATCCTGGCATTTCATTAGCATACTGTGAAGACTGAAAGTGCATTTGATTGTAGCTAAGCAAAACAAAAAAAAAGCGCCAACAAAAAAACACTTCACCAACCAAAAGAAAAAAAACCCCAGTGTACTCAATCCGCAAACCTACCACCATATGACATCACACACACCACACAACCTTATAAATAAGTAACTTAAGGCTTACAAGACTGCTTTTCGTAATGTTATGGTTTTTGCTTTGTATTTAAACCCTTCCCTTGTTTCCGAGTTCGTATTTTCATCCTCAGAAATTTTTTGTTAGGTTTTTTTTTTCCCCCACAGAAATACTAATTCATGAAGCTTGGCACAGCTTCATAACCTTTTACCATGAAATTAAGCAATGCAAACATTTACAGATACTAAGTCTCAGCCTGGGACTTAACTCATCTTTAGATACCTTGTGTACTAGTTCACCTTCCCAGCACTGGTTTACGGGAGAAAGAAGGGGGGGGAGGGGGGAGATACATCTCTCATAGTAAATACAGTTTTTGTAATTCCAACATTCTCAAATTCTGAAAATGGCAAATAGTATTATCTGATAGTAAGTGAGAGAGTTTATATGAAAATATAACTGGCTGCTTTTCTCCACAGTTTAAGTCAGACAGCAGCCACCTATTTAAGAGATTGAAGTTTAGAAGTTTACCTCTGCATCATATCTGACAGCAGCAGAGAGCAATGAAAATGCATTTTCCACAGTAATTCCTCTCTTGATAATGTGTTGACACAGTTTTTTCAGTCTATTTTCACAGTACGAAGTAGCCAAATCCAAAAGCCCTGCAATTAAAATGCCATCGTATTAGTCACTTGTAATGATCTTTGCTCTTTCAACAACAGTTCATGCTCCTGGGGTACAGGTTGCATCTGTATTCTGTATGCAATGTTCTATATGTCTACAACATGCTTTTTGCAAGTAGGTCACTATTCAGAAAAATGTATTTTACCATTACACAGGAAGAAAGCCCTTTTAGTACCTCATGTTGCAATCCCGTTAATCTCTGTAAATACGCAAGCTGTTCCACTGAATTGCATACCTAACTGCTTGCGAGAGGAACTGTCACAAAACAGGCACCACAACACAAGCAAAAAGCTACCATTATAAAAATCTGCGCTTGAATTACAGCTTACTCTTTGCTCTGCTGTCCAAGTTTCCCTATTAGATCTACTGAGATTCTTTCATATTATCCTAAACAATAATTGACTCAATTTAGTAAAACATGCAAGTATTTTAACCCAGATAAATAGTTTCTCTCCCAACCTTGAGAAAACTGCTCATAGTTTATTTCTAAATATGCACCATTTTTGCTGTAGTAAGTTTGCTACAACGGTATTTTAAAGACAGCTTAATTAATCACCAGTAAAATGCACTATAGGCTAGACTAGAAGCCTATCTTAATACATTTATTCTGCACCCCCCGTCTCAGTTTTTCTGGATGTTGCTTTCTAACATAATTGGACCATGAGCAATACCTATTGCATCTTCAGGTGGAAGGTCAACACTGTCTGTATACAAGTACTCAAGAAAGGCACGATACACAGGATAAGAAAACTGGTCTATTTCTATCACTTCCTTCATATCCTCATTCCAGTATGACTGGAACATGGTTCTGAAGTGTTCACACCTAAGAGACAAAGACATCATCTGGACACTATTATATATACACGTGAACGTTACATTACAGTCCCCCTGAAATACGTATTTGGGGCACTCTGCAATATTCACAAATATTTTACCATACCCCATCACAGCCAGTGGTCCACATTTTGGTTCCTAATACTGTGGGCATTGTTATATTTGTGCATCAAGATAAAAGTCTTATTTGATCTGTGCTACAGAAACATCTGTGTATACACTGCAATCAGACCAACTTAACAGAATTTATTATCCTGGGAACAACAAATAGGCTTAGTGAAAACTGAATATGGACCATTTTAAGACAGAGTTGAATATGGACCATTTTAAAACAGAGTTTTGATTCAACTCCTTTTACAATCACTTCATTTAAAGTGATTATGGATACATAGATGCTATGTATTACAGGTTTAGGGGTCCCTCCCTACCCCTTATTTTTTTCCCCCCTTAGATGCAATACTAAGAGGTTATTCTGTATAAACAAGAGCTATGAAACATGACCACTACCTGATTTTCAGAACAGCTTTGTGGACATGAATGTACTTTCCATCCACACGGAATTTTAGGTCTGAGGTTTCTGGGCTGTCAAACTCTTTCTTCAGAGACTCTGCTACTGTTAAAAAGTCTTCATGCTCTACAGAAACAATTTTAAAACAAACAAAAAAACAATGTTAAGCATCTTAAACAGCACAGGCACAACACTAACTAAAGCTAGCAGCTCAACTAAGAGCATGTCAAGAAAAATAGGTCAGTATCAGGGCTCCATTAGCTTACGTGATGAATGGGAAGAATTAATTAATCCAATACCATTTCCTGTTGGCAAGGACTGCTCCACAACAGCTACAGGCAGCAGTTGTCAGCAGCTCCCATTCCAGCTCATTGCACAGAGGTAACACAGCACCAAAGAAAGTACCTGGAGGACTTCCTTTCTCATTCTCCGCCTGGGCACCACCCATGAAATTGCCAGCCTCCTGGCAGCTCAGTGCTAGTGCTGGGTCAGCTCAGCTCTGCAAACTGCAAACTAGTCTCTGCGGCTAACCTGCAAACTGCTGGTAAAGGGAATCTACAGCATCACCCGCAACTCACTCGAGACGTGGTGTACAGTACTTCAGCTGCACTGACACGGTGTGATCTGAGCCTGAACAGTAAGAAAACATGTCACCAGTTGGCCACTTTTTTGTGCTGGCAGATTGGATATAGCCTGCAAGTCGTCTGTTAAGGTCTTTGCCAGGGCTCACTAACATGAACTATCACTGACACCATTATACTCAGTTTATTAGTCAGTTATGACAACACAAAACCCAATAGCAGTGCTGCTGCAGAAAACAGCCTGTACCAAGAACACAGTATCTACTATCAAGGACACAGGACTTCAGCAACTCTGGAAGTGGATTAAAGCTGAGACATCACAGCTCTTTGACAGTTCTTTATATTAAGGCCTATGGCACTGGTCCCACAGAGGTCCCATTCTGTGTCTCTAGAAACCATACAAGAGTTGCAGCACAAGCTGGCTAAGGCTTGTGGTAAAGCAAGAACTCCGAAGTTCTAGAAAACCTGATTTAACCCACTATATGAAGCTTCTGTTGATGCATCTTAAAAGCGTGTTTCAAAACACATGGCTTCTAAGAAGCAAAGTATGGAGAAGAAAAATAAGTGGATTTGCACTACAATAGGATGTGGCCTGACTCCTGTGTCTCATAGGACTGCATATTGTTCATCCATACACAATCCACAAGCTACTCTTCACCATTAGGGACAGCTAAATTAGTTGGTATTTAAAAAGCAATACTGCTATAACAAACTGCTGTAACAGACAAGTCATGTTTGTGCCACAAAAGACCATACACTCCTCCGATTCACATGGATCATCCACAGAACCTGCACCTGAGGGCTAACTAATCCATGCTCCGATCCTCCTCCATTTGCTGATGTGATTTTTTTCTAGGTCATCAGCTTAGCTTAAGCTATGCAGTAGATCAACTTTCACTCTAAATACCTTAAGTGCATTCCTCAAAAAAGGCTGCAGACTTGTACTTCACCACAGCCAATCCTGAGTGACTGATTCATTTTTTTGGCAGAGCCATCATAACTGGAAGTAGAACAATAACCTTTATGCAGAGTTAGCTCTCACTAAGAAAAAGAAACAAAAAACATAAAAAGAAAAAAAGGGGTTTTTTTAACCTATGTGAACAAAAAAGGTGGGAAGGAAAAAATGCATATGGAAAACGGAGATTAAAAATGCCCCCAGAATTAATGCTTTTGATTTAAATATTCAGTAAGTAGGATTATCAGAATAAGAGGGGAAGAACCCCCAAAGGCTAAGAGGAATTAAAATGCAGGTACAAAATTCAAATACCTTGTTATACTCAGTCTGGGAATACTTCATAAAAATCAGGAACTTGAAAGGTACTGAAACTGGGCAGATGTCATTTAAACAGCCTTCACTATCAGCAAAAGGCAACAGACCTGGACAACCACCAGACCTCTACAGAGGGCAAGACACACATACCGCAGAGGATTAGAGAACGGAGAAAGTGAGAAGTGGGATAAAACAAGACTTGGATTTACCCAGAAGCCGATCACTCCAAGCTAATCTTCTCTCTCTTTAGTAAAACTATTCCGTTTTCCTCTATAGACAAGATGCTGTTATCTGGACCTTTATAAATGTGATAACATGCTAAATGAGAAGATGGAGAAGCTGGGTTACGACAAGCCACGTGCAAAGATAAAGTTTGAGTCTGAAGAAGGGTTACTTAGGATGCGATCCCTCCACAAAACCAATTTTGTACAGGGACTAACAAATTTAGGATTTGTTGTCAATATGAATACAGATTAGATCTCCTAAATGATCTTGAGAACTGAAGCTGCAGATCTAAAATGAAAACATCTTCATGTTTTGAACATGAAAGAACCTTCATGTCTTAAAAGAAGTGCAAGCTAAGTGCAAGCTAAGCACTTTATAGCATATTTGGGGTCAAATAAGAATTAGCAGCGTGTGAATCAGAGATAATCAAGAAGAAGGGCTTGGGCTTATCAGTTGGTCACAGAGACTGCATCCCAAAGTGTAATCCAAGCAGTATAAGAAAAGAGTTCCAACAGAGAAAACAACTATATTAGGGTCTTGTTGAACAGGGACTATTATTTACAAGTCTGCCTGTCTTTGGGGAAAGTCAAACTAAATCGAGTTGAGAGAAATCATCTCACAAAATTAAAACTTGGAATTCTGTTACTTTACATTCCTAACATGAAACATAGGAGAAAGATTTGCTCCTTCATATTCATATCGGAAGGGTAAATACTAAAGGAGGGAAAGCTAGAGACAACACTTATAATTCCAAGTTGTTAGATACCAAAGTAACAAGCGTCAGGAACAGTCTTCCAAGTAGGAATAGTTGTAAGAGAAAAAAAGTTATGTTTAATGATCTAAGAGTCCTTCCCAGCTGGAGCTCAAACAGTACAAATGTAGGAAATACACAATATTCACAGTGCAATGGTAAAACAGGGTTCTCTCCAGATGTATACTGGCAAACAAACAATCTTGTTAACCCTGTTCTGGATACTTAGCTGCTGAAGTAGACTGTTTTCTTCAGAAGAAAAAAACCTAGCTAAAACAGCTAATTTTAATTGCCGGTTCTACTTAAAGCAGGAACCATCCTGCCACGGAAGTGGTATCCTGTACTAATCACTACAAATGTACACAGAGATTATAGTACTGGCTGTCATATCGGAGCTTGTTCTCACCTACTGATAGAAGACGCCACATAACGGCAGGGGTAGCAAAGCAAGCAAACACATCGTCAGTGCAGGCAAAGTGAGTGAGGTGGGGAAGGATCACTGACTGCCCACGGCATTGGCCCCACATGTACACCTGGCCGCTCTGGGTCTTGGCAGCCGACGTGTGAGCAGAGTGGCAGGCTGCAATCTCCACAACCCTGTAAACAGAAGAAACCTTGTAAGATACTTACAGGTACGGAATCAAGTAACTTTCCAGATGCCTCATCAAAATAACAGCCAACCAAACTATGCATCTACACTCCTGTACTTTCTTTGTCCTGCATGAAAATGATACTGTTTGAATGGATCAATATTTAAAAACTGCAATGATATTTTCAGATTGCTTGTAGATTTTATTGTAATCAGATATTGCTTTAATTATGTCATTCTCATCAGTTGACATTCCTCCTTTTCTTCCATAACCATGGGAAAGGGATGAAGCAAAACAAAGTTTTGTTTTTCCCCTTTAAAACCAATGCACATCAGACACTTGCTCCCAAGAAGAAATGCTTACAGAGCTTATGAAACTTCCAGTTAGGGAACAGACAGGAAAGCTATACTACTAAGACTTTTGCAGAGCGTTTTTCAGAACTTCTTTCAAACAGATGTTGTAAAAATTCTCTCATTTTGAGATTTAGATCCTACGTATTTTTCAATAAAGCCTTTATTAAGAAACCCTTCTACCCCACCTTTAATCTGTTTTTTTGTATGTAGACAGAGATCTGACCTACTGCCTGTATTTCTGACTTCTTATTTTGCTGTTAGTTTCCTTTCCTCAACACTGAGACTCAGCATAGAACATGGATAATGCTTCACTTGAGGAGAGGTGAATACACGCACTTAACTCCACATTCTTGAAGATGGCTGTTTTTAAAATAAAGTCTGTATAGTATTTTCACCTACCTCACATACTTCCTTAAAATATTAGAGCTGCTGATGCATACGTATCTATCATGTTCTCCCATTGCTCACGCAATCCCTATCTTGCTATCTGAAACATTACAAGAACTGAGAATAATCGCCCTTCCATTAAAAGGACCACAAGGATGTTGCCAGTGTCGCTGTTCACATAAGCAAAAACCAGGGGAAGTTCCAGCATTAGTTCAAAATCAAAGCTACGCTTTCCTGTTTTTCTCCATGCTAAAAATGCATCAGAGGATTTCATGCTTTTGTGCCAGAAACAGATCAACTGGGACAAATAAAGGTCTTTCCGAGCAGTCTAAGAATATATGTATCAAAATGTTTATTCCTTTACAGAACAATATCCATGAAGAGTTAGCTTTTTAGGCAAAAAGCTTTTTTAGCACAAAGCCCACATTTTAAGTGCAAAAATTATTTCAAGATAAAACACAGAAAGAATCTACAATCACTTTCAGTATATGTATCGATAACTTCTGGCAGATAAAAGACTAACGAGTTGTTTTACACCATTACCAACTTATGAACCTCTATGCCACATTGAGATCTTTCAGTACCTCTGCATGAGACATCATAAAGTAATTATTTTAGAGACAACTTATTGTCCATCGTAACTATCCACCTAAACTACCCCCTTCCCCAAACATTCTTTCCTTAGCAGAACAGATTCTTATTTTTACAGTAACTATACTATACTTAAGAAGCATAGTAGAACATGTACTATAACACATGTATAGTACATGTACAGTATACTTAGAGTACATGTACAGGATAACATGTTAAAGATATACTTAACATCAAAATTCAGGAAGCTGACCTTCATAACTATTCTTCCAAACTAACACAAAATAAAGTCTAGAAGTTCCTTACAAGCTGTATGTGCAATATTCTTCAAGACAGCATCAAATGCCACCTCCTAAGGAACTGTCACCAGCATTACATATAAATGTAAGTTATATAAATGAAAGGACCAGGAAAAGCAGCATTAATATGCTTCATGGGAAATGACAGCTCACCCACTTAAAGCACTGTTTCCAAGGGAGCGAAGTCAAGCAGGATGAGTAAGTTCAAGTGACTTATCTCTCCCTCAGATTCCAAGCAGAAGTTCTATGATATTTTCTCCCTCCTCTGGTCATTGAACAAATGCCAGTTTTATTATAATCCCATGCTTGAGTTCATATACAATTCTAAATGCAACAGTTTCTCTTAGTTCACTCAAGAAATAAATCGCTAAGAAAACAAAGTTGATCTATTTGCAAACATACACATTTCTCTTGTAGTACTTTTTAAAAGAATATTTCATTTTGCTTCGCCAGTGTCAGTTCCTTCACGGACAAGCCAGCCTCACCTCAGTGGTTTCTATTGTGATCATTCCTTTCTTCTTTCCCCCCACCCATTTTTTAAGCTCTTAAATAATTTCAGTACTGTGCAGCTTTTAATTTAACGTTAAGTGTGAGAAACAGGAAAAAATAGGAATGACTTCCCAGAAAGACAGTTCAGAAGTGGAGGAGAAAAACCAACCACAAGTGTAATCTCCTCTTAACTAGGAAACAAGTTAAGAGATTTACAGGTTAAGGGATTTATAGACTAAGAGGTTTCCAAACTGAGATACATTAATCTATAGGTAAACACATGGGTCCAGAGAATGGGACTGAGGTCCAAGTTTGTAGGTGAGCAGCAGAAAAGCCATCCCAAATATGAGGATGACAAAAGTGCTGAAAGAGGGTGGACAAGGGTTAGGGTTATGCTTTTATGAGTTTAGGAAACTAAGAAACTACAAACTACTGACTGGTACGACTGATAAAAGTAGTATTATCTGCCCTTACCTCCAGTAACCTTGCAAACTGAGTTCTGTTTTCATGGTTCACTATCGTCAGCCTTTCAGAAAATTGTTTTTTCCTCACATGTCACTTCTTACAAAGGTGGCCCTTCCTTCCTCCCTCTTTTTTTTTTTTTTTTAAATTTTTTAAATGTAGGCCTCAATACAGCTTAAAAGCTTGGCTTATTGATTTCATAGCTCCAAATTTTTAATCAAAGGAACCATGTTTAGAATAGCCTAACACTTAGTCATTCATTATCTTTCAGTATCAGGTAAATACAAAGTATGTTTACTTTCAATAATCATTACAGTTAGCAAAAAGCACTCAGTCAAAAGTAAACAGTAAGTTACCATCCTTTCCTATGCTTTTAACATTAGCAATAGAAAAAACAATCCACCAAGCCCTAAACATGCATGCTTCCAGTGCTAGCGACTGCATAACACATGCTTAGACTTATCAACCCAGAAACAGCTTCAGCAAGATTACCTTTCTTTTTCCATCATGATCTGCACCGGGCTTAGCTGGTTACTTTTATTGCCAGTTCCCAGCTGCCCGTAAGTGTTAGCTCCCCAGGCATACAGCAAACCCTCATCTGTTAGTGCTAGTGTGTGCGCATAGCCACAGGCAATCTGTAAGTAAATGTATAAGCATTACTACTAAACAAAACAGAGGAGAAACAAAATTATTGCACACATTACCTTAGTCTAGCTGATGTTAAATATCTCAGGCATTCTTCATTTAGCACTACAATGTGTTATTTCTCAGTACTTAAAGCTAACACAAAATACATTAACTGTAAGTACTGGAAAAGTCCCAATTTCATTAATTTAGTGTTCATTGGTTACTCCTAAATGATTTACTGCACTCTTGCAAAGTCTCCCTAGCATTTACTTGCTTTCAGTTGCAGACTCTTCACATGAGGAACAGCGAACTTCATCATCACGTCTTGCAATTCTGAAATACTTTGAGAATTTGATATTTTGAATACTATACAAACTATGAGAGCTGCAGTTCAACAGCCAACAACCGTTCAACCCAAGTTATCACAAGAAACTCCACAGAACCTTACTAAAAAACCTAGGAAATCCCAATTTTCAGTTTCATTCTTTAGCTGGGGAAAAAAGAAACCAAAACCACCACCAAACAACCAAACCCACACCCATGAGACTTGTTTTCCCTCTCCCCTCACTTCTGAAGGGCTAATTAGAAAATTAATGTAGAATCTAATTTGAACATCTTGGTTTTCTTGTTCCCCTTCATTTCTTGTCTTTGCCTAGTGCATTCATTAATTCAGCTTTGTAAACAAAGATGCAATTTGTATCCATAGCATAATTTACTTATAGTTACACTAGCTAACTTTAAATCATTCCAAACATTTACAAAACCAAGTATTTTACAGCTTACTTGCACTTTTTATAAACCTTATATAATTTATAGGAGCTAAAAAAAAAAATTAAAAAAAAAAAATCAGTATTTGAACTGTGAAATCTAGGTGTAAGATTCCAAAGATACAGTTTTATCAGATGCAAGCAACATGAATGCATTTTCATTTCCATGTTAGACATACCTGGAGTATACACACACCATGTAATGCTGCCACTCTGCATGGCGTTAGTTGATTGCCATTGTTTCCAAGACCTAGCTGACCATTACCATTGTAACCCCAGCCATAAACCTGATTGCAAAAGGAAAACAAAATTAAGCCATTCCTCTGTAGAAGTATAGAACATTTAAGACTTAGTATCAAGCTCAAGTCAAAAAAGTACATCTTCTTAAAAAACTGTACATTATTTCAAGAGCAATATAGAGAAGGCCGAAAGATATTAAATATACTACAATGTCTGACTGTATTCAACTTTTCAATCCTGCATTTATCTTTTAAAGAAGCTTTCTAAAATATATTTGTCTTTGAAGTACTAGGAATTTTGCAGTAAACTTAAAATACACAAAAATCTCTCCCATAACGTCAACATTTTAGTTGACTTTTACACCTTCCCTTCTCCTTATTACTTTTTCTTTTTTTAAAGAAAACAAGAAATGAGTTATTCTGATCAGCTGATTAGCTATTGGATTAGTTTAAACCGAAGTCCCCAGTTTAGCTCTAATTTTTCCTTTTTTTTGTTATAGTGGACACATCAAGACAAAAGTATATACAATAAAAGCCCATCTCAACCTCAAATGCTACTCTCTGAGTTTGGTGAAATGTAGTAAAATTGAGGTTACAGTTCATACCTAGAAGCAAGATAGCACCATAAACTTATGTGAAATGGAACAGTTGCACAATACTAGGGCAATGTTCAAAAGCTTGGTTTGGTTTTGTGGCTGGCAATCAAGCAATGTGTTTAAGAACCAGGATCAGTGTATTCTTGCAGAAAGATTGACTATTTAATTGTGCACGCTTTCAAAAATCTAATTAAGACATATGTTAAACAATCTATTGAAATAAGGAAGACAGACATGCTTAATACAACTGTTCAAATTCTTGCAGTTGCAGACTGAGTAAGAATTATGTTTCAATACTGTCTTTGCCATAAGAAGGAATGTTTAGTGTAAAGACAACATCTCCAGTTAATTGCAGAGTTTTCCTTAAACTGGTCTCACAGAAGTTATCAATATAACTCTATGCAACTCTATAAATATAACTCTATAACTCCAGCACTCCATGTCAGCATTTCTCCATGTTCAGACATTAACCTTGTAAGTTTGGGTAACAGAGAACGTGAGAATGCAGCAATGCTTACCTCACCATTGTTTACTACAGCCATGGAGGAGGTCTGACCACAAGCAATGCCAACTACCATTTTACCCTGTAAACAGTTTGAAACTCTGCGAGGAGTTGGCTGGTTTGCTGTAGATCCAGATCCAACTTGACCACAGTTATTATAGCCCCAAGCGTACAGCTATCCATAAAAACAAACAAACAAAAAACTGCAGTTTAAGCCTTAATAATAGTAATGATGGTAATAAATTATAAATTACTATAGTCAGCATCAGATTGGGTAAACTATCCTATTTAATGAGCTAAAATGCTTTAAATTAATTTTCAACAGCTGAAAATTATAAACAGCAATAGGACTTATCTAGCAAATATGAACATAGCACTTTTTTCAGCTTCCTGCTACAGAACCGGAGCATCTGACTACAAGAAGAAACAAAATGAACATATTTCCATATTAAATATAAGTCAGACTATAAGACAAAGAGCATAGTGAGTGGACTGTCTTTATACTTTCATGATGTTGGAAAAAGGAGTGCAAGCCAGAATGTTACTTGTTTCCCAGACAAGCTGAACTCCCCAATTTACAGCTATTTAGTTTTCTTTATAGAACTCTAAACCAGGTTATTGCTGGACACTCATAATACATCTTTTATATCTTTCGAGAGCTGTGAAAGGAGATGGTTTTGTCAGCCTATGTTTCATGGTAGCAAAACTCTGTTACACAATGGCATTAACAAAAAAAGCACCATCTCTGACAGTTCAAAGTTTGCCAGTGGCAAACTAATAATAATAAAACCAGAAATATTAGTTCCTTTAATCTAAAAGCCCAGAAGACAGGGAAGCAGTTTGCTATAAAAAAATATTTACAGCTTTGTATTTTCAGTTCCTTCTATTTTTATTATGTGCATATAAACCCATAGCTTGGCATAAAACTATTTCTGATAGTTCATCCTCTGGTGCTTCACCCCGTTAAAAAGTTTGTCCTCTTGGAAATACCCAGCCACAGACATGCTAGTCAGTAAAAGCACACTGACAGAGATACCCTAATGTGAAGCCTGCACATCCTTTGGTGCCAGAAGCTGTCTGTTTACAGCAACATCAAACCAAAAGTCAGTCATTAGAAACAAACACCTCCCCCGCCACCAAAAAAAACCCTCAACCCCAAAAAACCAAAACACACCACCAAAAAAAAAACCCACCAAAGACAAGAACAAAAAACTTCCCACCAACACAACTCATTTACCGTGTCTAATATGAACAAAAGAAAGCATTAGTCTTTTGCGTTTTGTTACTTGTATTTGCTGGATCTTTGCTTCCTACGGAATATTTAAAGATGCTCTATAAAATATCTTAATTTCAATAACACGGAAACAAATAAAGGTAGAGAATCTCAGAAGGTAGATCAAAATGCCAAAGAGCTAATCAGTTTCCTTCCTCAGAGAAGCACGAATGTCTGCCATCCTTTACCATTGTTACCTTTTTTTTTTAAATTTGCACTGCATTAAAATTGCACTGAAACAACTGTATAAATCAATTATGCCAAGTATTTCCATGAATACTTCCAACTTCAATGCCCTCTGAAACTCCAGATATATCAAGTCACAACGGTTTTTGCAGCCAAATCTTTCTGTAAATAAAACTCTACTTAACACATTTCGCTGCTTTCAGTATAATCAATTCTGGTGCAGATAAAACCTCAGAGCACAAATAGACGAAGCTACTGCAAAGTATGCTAGGGATGGATTTATAGTACGTTAACTAGCCGCAATGGCAAGTGAGCTGCAAATATCAACTCCATGGTAAATACAAAGAAAATTCCCTGCTTCCATTGAGATTTCAAGCATGTTACATTTATTACAAGAGACAGCATGGTCGTCACAGGCAGCTACCACACAGTAGCTGGCACCACTAGTTTAACTAATATATGAACACCCTCGCCCTCCCGCATGTAAACCAAATTTTATAGATTAACCAAGTCAAAAATGACAGCATAAAGATCTCTCCTAAGTGTAGGCTCTCCTTTCAGATACAACACAGATCACGTAAATTAACCGAGTGTCTCTTTCCTACCCTCAAAATACTGATTTGCTATTTTCTATTACTGTCACACTATGACTCCATACTGAATCATAACAAAGACATGCTCAGATTACCAGGATGGAAAGAATTGTAGTTTCCATTTTCATTGTTAGGAAGGTTTTAAAATTAGACCTCTTCTTTTGTTAAGGCAGAGCTGAAACCAGGCTTTCCTCCATGCAGTAACACGCAACTTAAATCAGATACACACACACACAGGTCAAATCTGACTAACTGGAAACTAATTGTACGTTTCCCATGACACATAGCCTTAAGCCATGTCAACAAATAGCATAAAGGAGACTTGGATATAAACCAAGTGCTCTTTCATTAGCTACACACAAAGGTATTCAGAGGTGTGCAGAGCAACATTCTTTCACAGTACCAGTGTGGAAATCATGAAGGCTACAAGAAACAGACTAAAGGCTAACCAGTGAACACAAGCAACTCAATATACCCCTTAAATAACAGAATTGCAAGCAAATAACAACGTTATATTTTGCACCTTACAAACCATTCTTTCACTTGTAAGTGGCACAGCTTTCCGGTCTCATTCCTGTGAGACATACAACAAATGAAAAACACAAAAGTTTGCTATCCTTTTATTCCCTTGTTTTTGTGGTTGAGTTGGGTTTTTTTTTGTTGGGATTTGTAAGTGAGGGGTTTTTTGAGTTGTTTTCAAGTCTGCTCTGAAGAAAAGGACACCCTAGTTTGAGGCAGCCAGAGAAAAGGTTATGTTGTAACTACACTGTAGAGAAAGAGAGAACTTCAGACTGCAAGGTCACCTGCACTATTTACTTCAAGAAGGAGATTAAGAGGGTTGAACAGCTTTCAACTTACATCCCCATCAAACGACAGTGCCATGGAATGATGAGAGCCACAAGCTACTTCCACCACTTTCTTTATTAACAGATTTGTGCAAACTTGAACAGGAGTAATGCCCTGATTGGTTGTGCCATTTCCAAGCTGACTGTAACCATTATGTCCCCAAGCATACACTTCACCATCTGCAAAAATATTTAAGTTTGTGATAAAAAACACCAAAAATTTCAAGGAAGTTAAGATAAATAGAATTCTAAGAAATTAGCAAATGCCAACAGGAAAATGAAAGGACATTAACAAATAGTGAAACTATTACAAGAATCATCTGTATACTAAAAAATTATGTACTTTATATACAACTTTTATATACATATATCACAGTATAACCTCTAGATTTTTTGTGGAAATACATGAAAGTGCACAAGTAAGACTGTGTATGTCATAAATGACAGAGTAAAACTCTACAGTTGCAACATAATGGAAATGTAACAGAAACTTACTTTACCTATTACAGAATACATTAGTTCCACTTAAGACCAATGAGAATCCCTTAGAGTACATTAACCAATTAACAAGTTAATACAATTACACCTTAATCCATTCTAAATGCAAGTGGAACTTAAAATCTGTAACTTATACATACTAAATGTTAATTTTCTACCTTCAGTGCAAAGTACAACATGGGGTCCACTTCCATAACTGAGACTGGAAATCTTCTTTCCACATAAGGCTTCTAATTTCTTTGGTACTATTGTGCTCTGATTATCTCCAGTTCCCAAACAATTACTGCAATTCAGTCCAAAAACAAATACCTGAAAAACAGGGGAATACTCATTTCAAGTGATTCATATTCAGGTATGCACAGATGTAGTAATATCCAGGTGTTCACAAAGCCAGGACAGAGTTTTGCCATGGACTCTTGAGGGCCAGAGACTTCCTTCATGGAAGTTAACAAGCTCAAGAGTCAGCACGAGGACACTTTGGAAGTTAACTGATGAATCTGAATTCTTCAGACACGTGCAGGCCTGAAAGCTAGGCTTCTCATTTGCAGGAACTGTACTATAAAAAGTATTAAACTGTGAAAGCGGAAGACACCACCTCCTTTTAAAAGCAGTTTGTAAAGAGCAGCCACAGTTCTACTGTGAGAGGCTCATCCTAAAGGCATCTTTGATAGCACTTTGGGGGGGGGGGGGGGGGGGAGGGGGGCAGGCACAGAAATCCTACTCTACCCAGTCTTACAAGAAACCCTCCCATTAATACATCCCAGAACACCTGGCTTGTTTTCTTTCAGCAGCACAATGCTAACTCACATTGAGTTTCTGAATCATTAAAATCCACAGATAATCTTCTGCTGTATTGTTACTTAGCAAGCCATAACCTCATTTTATATCTTCATACCTGGAGTGCTTGCACTTAATTTCAAGCTACCACAACTTCTTTTGAATTCTGACTGTCTTCAGAAGTGCATTTAATCCACCCTGGCCTTTGTCATTTGTAAGTTTTCTAAATACTTCATCTATATTGCCCCCATACAAGACTAAAAA
Source organism: Fulmarus glacialis (assembly GCF_000690835.1). Taxonomy (NCBI): domain Eukaryota; kingdom Metazoa; phylum Chordata; class Aves; order Procellariiformes; family Procellariidae; genus Fulmarus; species Fulmarus glacialis. Next base: position 41,653 of record NW_009211873.1, read on the forward strand.
AACCCCCAAACTTACAAGTTACATCCAACATGTTTTGAAATATACAAATCTCACACAATGCTTTTGAGAAGCTATTAATTTACAAGTATTCAGTGGACTGTGAAAACAACTAATTGTAGAGTATATGTTCCACTTTATTACAGCCTTACCTCATCATTGTGCGTTATGTATATAGCTTCATTGGCTGATGTACCAAATACACACGCTTTCCGAATAGATGCTATTTCTTGAGGTGACAGTAAGGTAAATATTGGCCACTTGCCTACATCCACCATGATGCTGCTGTGTGTCATGATGTTTCTACAAGTAAGATGACATTGCTGTAATAAAACCAAAAGCTTATTAAAAGTGTATTTTGCACTTTCATCAACAGGCAATAAGATAATTTCCTTTAAATGAAAGAAAATATATGTGTTGTGTCTCTGAAAGTATAACATTCTATTCTATATGAAATACGTAATTATATTTTCATGTATTAAGGTGAACAAATAGCAAGTCACTAGTAGGACATTGGAAGAACAGATATTTTCTTAACAGGATATTTAAGCAAACTGTTGTTGTGGTTTAACCGGGCAGACAGCCAATCACCACACAGCCACTCACTCACTCCCCCCCTGCAGTGGGATGGGGGCGAGCATTGGCAAAAAAAAAGTAAAATTCGTGGATTGAGATAAAGACAGTTTAATAGAACAGAAAAGGAAGGGGAAATAATAATAATGATGATAGAATATACAAAATAAGTGATGCACAATACAATTGCTCATCACCCGCTAGCCGACGCCCAGCCAGTTCCCGAGCAGCAGTCACTGCTCCCCAGCCAACTCCCACCAGCTTATGTACTGAACATGACATCATATGGTATGGAATAC
>NW_009211873.1:42676-48744 GCF_000690835.1 Fulmarus glacialis
CACCACTATCCCAGCTACTAAGAAGAAAATTAACTCTATCCCAGCCGAAACCAGGACAACAGTATTCAGTACAACTGAACATCTGCTGTTCTACAAGCAAACTTGTGATCTAGCAAATATCCACCGGTGGCAGAGTGGATTTCTGAGGGCATTTTAGCAAACTTATTAAAAGCTTGTGATCTAGCAAATATCCACTGGTGGCAGAGTGGATTTCTGAGGGCATTTTCAGAGGGAATTTCAGTTGGAATTCCCATTTATAAAATTTTCACTCGTGCAATTTTTTTGTAGTCCTACAACTTACATATGCCATGTAAGCAAGCTGTCGATGTATATGTGAAACCTGCAAATAAAGATAAAGCTGGGGATTAAAAGCTTGTGATCTAGCAAATATCCACTGGTGGCAGAGTGGATTTCTGAGGGCATTTTCAGAGGGAATTTCAGTTGGAATTCCCATTTATAAAATTTTCACTCGTGCAATTTTTTTGTAGTCCTACAACTTACATATGCCATGTAAGCAAGCTGTCGATGTATATGTGAAACCTGCAAATAAAGATAAAGCTGGGGCTGTTGTGCATATGACCCAAATCTGCCATCTATTGCATAGTAAAAAGCTGTTATTATGGTCAAAAACTATCTGTGAGACCACGAAAGCATGAGATAAACTCATGAGTTTGTACAATTAAGCAGTGAAACACATCAGAGAAAAGGGATTAAGTGAAATTGTTATAATCTGTTACTTAAAAAAAAGCTGGACCACATTAAAAGCTGGAAATGTAACTGGGTATAGACATCCTCTGTCAATGAACAGAGATGTACACAATCCATCCTTCCACAATGCTCCTTTTTCCCAAAAGTTTCCTCAGGGCAATTGCACCAGCTCAAGAACAAAGCTGACAGTCAACACAAACCTACAGAGCTTATTTAGGCCTTCAATCCTGCACATGAAAATTGTAACATTGCTCATACCCTGAAGGGATTCTACCACTGACAATCTATGATCCATGCTCAGGGCTATCAGCAAGTTTTGTGAAATCTGAAAAGCACCAGGTGGAAAATTCCACAGAATGTCAGTGACATGATACAAATCACAATAAACCATTTAAAAAAAAAAAAAAAAAAAAAGGCTAAGAAACCATTCAATGGGTAAGAAATGCAGTCTCTATCCAGATGCCATCCTCTCATCAACATTTAGTTCTTTCCTCTTCATTTGTTTGCTCCAGTCTTATCCCATCCCCCTATTCTTTGCTTTGTTGCTTTCAAGTCAGGCTGCTTCTTTGCTTCCGATGCTTGGTTCCCAAAACTGTGCTGACAACCAAGACGTGGCTTCAGAAAGCTATTCAAGACCAGCAGTCAATCCTAAAATAGAGGTTGTTCAGTGCAGGTGTTTTTTGGAACGAAGGGGTTTATTATTACTATTTTCAAAAAGTTTGAGAAACACTGAGGTCACAGTGGAAGTATGTGTACAAAAAAAACCCAACACAAACAAAACCCAGACTAGTCTCCTTATCAAATTTCATAACCTTGCTCCAACAAACCCAGCTCTGCTCTATAGGCACCTCTCTCACTAAGAGCCTCATTTCACTCTACATTTCACATTTGAAGCAGGTCTTGAAAACACCTGAAGTCTCCAGATGGCACATTCATAACAGATGTATTTGTAGAACAGCTTTTTAAAGTCTACCTGATGCCAAGACCACAGCACAGTCTACGCAGCTAAACAGATTTGAATGCATTTAAGCCTTCTTAATTTCTAGTCCAGTTACAAACCCAGGCTAGTTAACTGCTAAGATTTGTTACCTCACTTTGGCAAATCTTTTAACATATGACACTATCAATCAATTAAAAGGAGACAGCAATGACTTGTTCTTTTGAGCAGATCAAGTAATTGTCCCCTCTGACTTTACCTATTTTATATGCCCCATATAATATACAATTGGCAAGGCACAAATATATCATAAACTGGACATCAAGAAAAATATTTTCTTCACTGAAGTTCCTTTCAACACATCCTGTTAATTTAAGACATGAAGACAAAATGTTATTTTGATGGAGAATGTCCTAGTAAATTAACATTTTACAGTTTTACAGCACCCTAAGAACCTTTTCTACTCTAGAGATAACCAGTTTAAAATGTGCTACTTTATCTCTCCCTTTCTGATCTTTGCACTAGGTCTTTAATCCTCCTGGCTTATTCTCCACTACTGTATGACTCAGTTAACACTCCTCTTTGACAAAACCTATGCGAGTTACACTGCATTTCCCATACCTCAAAGCTCAACTGGATATCTCGTCAGACAAACTAGTACCAGTAGATAAAAGAAAAGCTTTCAAGCACACAAGACTTTCCAGATTGAAGACGTGAGCAATGAACTCCATCCACAGATGAAGAACCTTACAATTTTTGACAGGTGTAACACTGCTTTATCTAAAACAATGCTGTATATTTCCAATTTAAACTGTTACTACAATCTTACAAAGTTATTTCAAGGGTTTTCCCCTAGAAGGTTTTTAATGACAACTCATCTGCCACTGGCAGGTTAGTTTCTTCAATACATCTCAATCCTAAAGTCTAATTAGCAACCAATAAAGGTTGACAAAGATCCTTAAATCCAAAACAAAATAAATAACAGAAAACATCTCTTGCCTTTTATATCATATGTACTGTTTCTTCCCAAACACACAACCTCTTCCCCTCCTCTACAAATATTAACTATTGTTCTTAGATGCTGCCATTTGCTGGAGTACCTATCATCATTCTGCTGCAACATTTTTACAGTAGCAACAGCAGCTATTTTTGTTTATGCTTACATCTAAATGAGAGAAATAACATACAAACCTGAAAGTTCTGGAGTTTATACATGGACTACTGTTCCTTAGCTTTAACTGTGCATAGAAAGCTGGTTTAACTACTTTTTCTCCATTTTCCACAGAAAATAAATGCCCAACCTAGGCATAAGCACCACCTTTTTCCTCTCTAAAGATGGATTCCTTAACAACCTTAGCCACTCTCCTAGTTTTCCAATAAAAGTTCTAGTTGCCACAGGAGGGGGGAAAAAAAAAAAAAGTCTACAGTGGGGAAAAAAGTACTTGGGGAATATATATTTATATATAGTACTGTAAATGGAGATGTCAGTAAAGTAACTCAGTGTTATCAAAACAGAAACCAAATTAATTTTAGCATCCTCTGAGACACTTTCCAAAAGGGTAGACACTCTGCAATATTGCAACTGACCTCTCACACCAATCACACTCAAACTTCACCCCTGTGCAACATTTGCCTGAATATGGGAGGGAAGGCATGCGCAGAGTTTCCTCTGGGCAAATCCCTGCTATGAAAGGCTGATCCAGGAGACTTCAGTCATGTCACTGCAAGCAGTGGCACAAAGAAACACAGTGTCCTTCACTCACCCTTCCTGTAGTGCATCAATAAGAGAGCTAAGTTTGTTTTCTGCTCCTGATAATCACGTAAGAGGCCTGGAACCCCGTTACATTACACACTATGCAACGACTGTACCTTAACTGAAAGTTTGTAAGTGCAATGTTGGAGCAAATGTACCAGATGGAGTCCAAAGTAATGAAGTTATTTTAATCCGCACGCAAATAGCTGTTTCAATGTACTAGCTCTCAAGCTATTGTTTAGATTCTGTATGCAACATGGCAGCAGCAGTTCTAAGGAGTATCTGTCACTTACATATCAACATCTAGATTTTCAGTTAATTGCAATTAAAAACCTTATGAGTATAAAAGTCATAAGCTTAAACTTGGTGTTCTAGTAGATCGTTGCTTTTAGAAACATTGTATGCCACTGCTTTTAACTGTCTTTTCATTTCTGCTGTATGATTCAGTGATAAACAACTATACACCATATAGCTTTATTTCTACTGCAGAACTAACCAGCAGAGGGAGCTTATATCCACAATACCTCTTCTAACTGCTTTGACATCTTTGAAGTTATCCAACAATATCAGAGTACAAACAGGAACAGAAAAAAAGATGATTGTTTGAATTTCATTGAGGATAAAAATAAGCAAGAAAGGATAACTTGTAGAGAAGGAAACTGAACTGGCCACGTATTATGAATAAAAGAAATTGAACTCGGAGCAGTCACCAACCTTAGGGAAAAAAAACTAGATCTACTCACAATTAAAAAAAGCCACATACTTTCAGAGACATAAGCCCTTCAAAAATTCTGTGCTAAACTGCTGCCTACGCAAACTTCTCACTAGTTTGCTTTCTAAAGAAAAAGTGTGCAGGCTGATTCTCAGTGAAACATGTAGGCAAACATGAATCCCGGCCTTTAAAAAAAAAAAAAAAAAAAGACAGTCTTTATAAAACGTTTTGTTAAATGATTTTAGATAAAGTTTTACAGAGTTTATAGTTCAGCTAAACAAATCCATGCTGCAGAGAACAATAGCCTAACACAATATCCTACCAGGAAAACAGTACCAATTGTCATCACAACAAAAAACTATAGCTACTCCTCAAAGATTATCCCCTTATTTGTAAAGACTATCTGAACACAATTGCATGTTTGTTTGTTTCACTGTTCCCTCAGGCTCCAATGTTGCAGTTTATTCTAGCTGGGCAGACTTACTCCCGCACAGAAAGAAACTGCAGGCTCAGGTCTTCATTTCTCCTAATTGTCTACGGGAATTATAAACAGCAGTGAGAACACAAAAGCTGGGATATCTGACTTCAGAACAACACGAAATGACTGGCACACTTCATCCTTTTCAATTTTAAGTACACCTCAACCAAGAAAAGAGTCAAATCCTAGACATAACACTAATCTTCCCCATGTTTTCTCCAGTTTATATTTGGTTTTTTTAATGTCGTATTTCAGTATTGAGAAAGATCAGGGAAACAATACATACTATTGACATTAATCAGATGCGTGAACCAATTGATTTTATTGCAGCTTTCTCCCTGCCAACAAAAAGATATTGCACGCCCTGAAATCACATGCCTTAACTTACTTTCCTTAGACCTTACATAAGGCAAGATTTCTATGACAAAATCTGTGCGTTCAAACCTCTGCACGATTTATTTTTGGATGCCAGTACAGGGAAAGAAAAACCTGCTGATCTAAGAACTGACAACCAGACCTCCTATTTGCTTCGAGTAACCAGCTGAAAGAGATACAAGGAAGCAAAAACCACCTTGTACATGAATACTATTGAACGTAAGACTGTTTCAGCCACAGGAAAAAACCCTTAGCAGAATGACAGTCATCCACCCACCACAACAAAACTGTAATTACAATCACAATATGCCTTTTTTTTTCTTTTTTTAAGCTGAGCCATTACTGCAATTTATTGAAACCATTCACTCAGGACAAGACATCTTCTAAAGCAATACTTATATTTCAATACGATGCATACAGAGATAAGCATTCAAAGGAAAACATTCATATTAAGGCTTTAAAGAATTATTGCATCTCCCAAACACTGTTTTTCCTAAAAAACTTTGTGCTCGAAACACATTTCCTTTCACGATGTTTAGCATCTTTTTCTCAGAACCCCACCCCTAAACAATCAAAGTCCTTTTTACCTTTCGTCAGTAGACAACATGCTTTCCAAAAAAGATCACTTAAACTGCCTAAATTAGAACTCTGAAACTTCCTTTTAAAAAGTAAATATTCCTTTAATATTTAATTTAGAAGAACTCTAGTAAAAACCGAAGAAATACTAATTATTTATATAAAGCCCAGTGAGGAAAAAAAATCGTTGGGAGTCCTGCTTTTTCAGTAAGCTAGATCTCAGCCTTCAGGAAGCAAAAGGGAAGGATGAACAGAAACACCACGAATCAGAAAAAAACCTGTAAGAACATACTGTGAGCTACGCCAAGCAGGAAGAGAGACTTTCAGAGAGCTGTGTGGGAGAAATTCACAGGCGGATCAAGAGGAAGCTTCGCCAAATCCCTCGGATGACAACTCCTAACCAAGGCCTGTGTATGTCAGAAGGACCCTTTCCTTCTCTAGAAGGGTATCACCAGCCTCAGACCTTCACCGGGGTCTCCGCGGTAACCTCCGTCCAGCAGCTCCCCACCGCCCACAGCTCCCGCCCACG
>NW_009211874.1:0-24760 GCF_000690835.1 Fulmarus glacialis
ATACAATTGACCTCGGCCCATCGATCCAGTCTGTAACTTCACAAAGTTAAAACATAATTGGGAAAAAAATTGTATGAAAACTGACAACTCACATCTAATGTTTATATTACACTGCTGAAAATTGCTACTGGTCTCCAATATGAGAGGGTATATTAAGTTTTATAATTGTCTCTGTCAACTGGCAAAATTAATGAGGACTATTTTAAGGTGCTTAGATGAAAAAGTTTATAGGATATTCCTATAATGCAAAAGACTAAATAGTGCATGTACACTGTATACTGCGTCTTCCATTTTGAGCTTCACAGTCTCCCTATAAAGTCTGTTAGATCCCTAACACAGAGATAAATTCCCAGTTAAACAATCTTCTCCCAGATCTCTCCTTTCCCAGAAGAAAGCAAGCAGAGCTTTTTCACATCTATGTTGTCTTTTGGTCCAGGTTGTACTTGTGGTGTTTCTCCATTGTGGTTGTTGATAACCATACTAAATACTATTTATGTGCTGTGCTACCAATTGACAGTTCAATATTGTTCAAGCATGATCTGCCGCTGATGGATTGTATAAATTCTCATCTATTTGCAGGTAAATGGTATTCCTGAGGAAAGAAAACTAACAGAAGCAATGAATTTGTAATCAAAGAAAGCAGCAAATTGTCTTACTTCCTTATTTGTTCTGATTGATGCATGAGTTTTTCTGGTGTGTATTGTGCATGCCCACAGTATTAAGATGATTTCAGTGCCAGAGAGTACAATCACTTCCATATAACTAATGTACTGTATCCTTTTGTACTTTGGACATTTTTGACAATTTGTAAACACTGATAACTTTTTATATTTGTTACATTCAGAAAATAATCTTTCAAATATATGTATTAATAAATATCAAACTTTATTCTGTCTTGTGATCTCTCCTGGAAGTTTTAACAGGGAAATCAAAACTTCAAAATAAGCACCAAGATCAAAGGATTTTAGACTCTGTTCAATGGGATGATATAATTGCCTTACATTTGCACACGAAAAGCAGTCGTGTATAAGCATGAAACCTTGTGCAATATGATGAGGCTTAGAAATAGTATTCCAGATTCGTTAGGCATTAATTTTTTAGAGATTATCAAAATGTAATGAGCAAAGTTATTTTTTTGGGGGAAAAAAGAAACCCAACCAAAACCTAAAACTATTCCTGTTGAAAATAATTGGATTTCTGTTCCTTTACCAGATATTTAACCTATTTGGCAACTTGTAAGCAATAAAACATTTGAAATCTGTCCATTCATTTATCTCGTTGTGTTAGAAGAAACTGTTACAAACTACTGAGGCAGAAATTAATGTCTGCAAGTAAACAAGGGTTGTTATGCTTTACATGGACTAATTTTTAACCCTTTTTTGTGACGTGCCCCGATGTGGTTTGCTTTTTATATCCTCCACACTCTTTGGGTTTTTTGGAGCAAAAAGAGCTGTGGGAGAACTAGCTATCCAATAAACAAAGGATTATTTTTTAGCATCTTAAAAAAGAGTTTAAATACATACTTTTCTGGGAGATGGTTACTTTGAGAGGCATTTGTCTATGCAGCTGAAAGCTTAGTAATATCAACTTTGTTTAAAAGGATCTGAACTGAGGTTTCCTTATTTTTCAAGAGATGATGGTAATTTATCTCCTGACGCTTTTCTGCATATTTTAAATGAATTTTTCTGATGCTGCTTTAAATCCTCAAATACAGCGTAACACAGGACTTCAGGGTCTCCAGTTGTTAACAGCTCACACCAACAGTTCTTGGGGTTTTACCTCAAAGCATCGTACTGTTTTAAGCTGACGCTTATGCTTTGTCTTCTTTCTGTAATATTTTCTCTTTCAGAAGCTGTATGTTCCATCAGGACATTGCATTGTAAGCAGAAAGCTGCGTCTGCTTTAAAATCGCTAAATGCTGGCTACATTTCCTTAGCTGAGGTTTCTGAGGTCTCTGCTAAGAGAAATACTGAGTGTTTTAGGAATTTAAGACTGAGGCTAAAAAGAAACTGTAGAATAAGGTTATTAGAGTTTGTAAAAAGACCAAAAAGTAGTCACTGGCTTTTTTTTTTCTTTTTACAGTTACGACCCTGTTCCTTCAAAACACAAAACCTTATTTTATGTTCATTTTTAAGCAATGATGTGTTTATAGGCTTGAACCTGAATGCAACACCTCAGCAGATAGTTAAAACGAGTCCCGAGCTGCTTTTTTAGACACATTTTGTGCAACAAGTATGGTAACTACTGCAGCAAAGTATATAATCAGTACTCAGTACATATCATACATACTTGTATATTGTCAAGCCTTAAACGTCAGAGTTTGCAAGGCTGCCCTAAATGCTAAGCACAACCCAAGGATATCTTAACAAATAGGAATATAGGAATAGTGCCGGTGGTGGTTATACTGTGAGAGGTAGCTCAAGCTATAGTCATGTAAGTTGAAAAACTAAGTCAGTTTCTGAAACAGTTGGAATAAAGAGCCATTCCTGATGGCATGCATCACGTCTACCTACCTCATCCAAAAGGTACCAGGGAAGAGATTTCATCAGTCAATCAGCCCCCTAAGAGACCCCTCCTTTTTTCCAGTAGCTTGGATGGTTATCGGTGAAAAGTGAATTAGAAAACTGCACACTGAGATTTATAGTCAATGAAAAATTTACATCTTTTATCCAAGCTGTGAAGAATTGGAGTACAATCAGCATTTGGTTTCTACTACTATTTTCAAATGCATGAGCTGTCAGTGCTTTGAAACAGAAATGAATGGAATGGATTTTAAATAATGATTTCTAATGCAATGTAGGACTAAACTTTGTAAATAGTATTGGTTTTGGATCGTAACAATTTCTGATAACTTGAGGATGATGTGACAATCAATTAATTACCAGTTGAGCTGCTCCCATCTTCTTTGTATTAATAGGTAACAGTGCCGATATATTTAAGGAAATTTCTTGAACTGTTACGTACATGCATAAAGAATCAGTTTGCATCAGTGGGTGCACCACCTATTCTGAAAAGAATCTAATGATGTAGGTGACTTGGGTATTAAGCACACCTGAACTATTTTATGATTGAAAGCTTCATTTATTTGAGGTAAGTTTAATAACAAATTATTTATTTTTACTTATTAAAACAATTACTATGGAAGCATAAAGCTGGCTAAAGACACTTAATGGCTAAAGAATTAGTAATAGTTAAAAGTGCTGAGTTAAAACAGTAAATTCACAGCCACTTTTAATGATGTACAATGACAGTATGAACCGATATTGTATTGATTAAGTGACAGTTGCCACCAAATTAAATAGAGAGCACTACAGATGTCTCTGTAAATATATGGAATGTGAAATCTAATAAATAGGAAAACATTAAGTAGTGATGTTGCTGCCTGGTTATTTTACGTAATGATGCCTGAACAGTTTTTTGTTACAGTTGTTAAGATTGTGGACAGTGACAGTGGATGGTAAGTGCCTAAAAACTGAAGTGGAGCTGATTGTGCAGGGTTTCTGTTTAACTGGGGGAGATGCCTAAATAGGTGTCGTAACTGGAAAGGATGGAGAGTATTTGTTCCACTTGGTTCAGGTGCCCCCATTAGGTATTATCTCCCCGATTATACAAGGAGCTTTGGGATATGAACTATCACTCTGAATCCTTTGCTTAAGGAGCCCCTTCTTCTATGTACTGTGGGACTTAAGTAGCTAAACTAAAAGCTAAATTCCTTAACCCAAACAAATCTTAAGGATGGCTTTCTTGATGTTGCCAGACTGAAGAAAAGCCAAGTCAGTTCCTCCGCTTTCATGCAGAGCTCTGCCGCAGAGTTTCTAGCTTGAAACCCAGGGCGAAAAAGTATTCGACACCTCTGCTGCGGAGTTCTGCTGAAGTCCCCCAAGCTCCAGGGGTGGTTTTGGCTACTGGAGCTGTAATTTCATCAGACCTTGGACCGTGCGATTTACTGCAGAATAATCTTCCTGCACTGCATCTGAAATAATTTGTGATACAAGTGAGTATCTGCCCTGCGTTTGAAGTAATAGTATCCAGAATATCACTTTGGAGAAACTGCAGTACTAATCTGTAATTTAAGGTAGGCATAACAGTGAAGTGCAGCCCAGCTAGAGTCAAGCAATAAAAAGTTTTTACTTAATTGATGCTGCTCCCATTACAAAAATAAGCATCCACAGCACATTTATTTAATGTTTAAATTACTTCATATTTTTACATAACCTGAAAAGAAAATATATTTATCCCACTTACAGTAATAGTAAACAAGTGCATTATTTCAAACATTAAAAATAAATCTTTTAACCAAGTCTGTACAACAGATAAATAAAATTGTATCTACAATACTTAAGTTGTGAAGAACAAAACAAAAATTATCCCTCAAACTCACAGCTCCCCATTGCTCCTAATACTGGAATAGATGAAGGTTATGCAGCCTATCCCCCACTACAGTGTTCACCTATACCATTTCTTTCAGCCATTCAAATGTACTGACCAAGGAGGTTAACTTTCCAAACATTGGAAGTAATGCACACAAAGCACAAATAGCTGAGTATCTTTCCAATAGCTTCAAAATAGCTGTCAGACTTAGTAAAACTGCTGAATTTGGGGGAAGTGGGTGATTTATTTTTTCTTTTTTATGATGAATGACTGGTCATTCTTTAAAAGAATGTGGCTGCAAGTTTGAATTAAATTTTTCAACTGGGATAAGATCAAACACATGTGCGTGACAGTACATACAGTACAAATTAGGATTCACGTTGTTTATAATCATACATAATTGCACATATGCTTGGAAAACAATATTGTGCTCGTGCTTTTGACTGCTAACAAGCAATCAGTAGAGGAATAAAATGAAAAAGCATCTAGAGGTCAAAGTACCACTTGAACCAAAAACACAAACAGCAAAGAAATGACCATAACTTCACTGAATAAGTGGAACATAAATTACAGCTTGTCACTCCCACACTGAAGGGCTATTTCTGTCCATTTTACTTTTTATGCTAAAGGAAAGAGTTAATAAAAAAGATGGGCACTGCTAAAAAGGATGGGGAAAAAGGTTCCTCCAAACAGCTCCAATCCCATTTCATTTGTAATTCTGAGACTCAACCATCTGCATGCAACAAGATGACCACTTAACCCCTCCTCCTCGTGATATCAACAGATTGACTTGCATCCTTGACTCACATCCTTTTAAATGAAAATATTATTACAGGATAGAATACGGCACCAGTTCCCTAATGAGACCCAGTTCAAGGTCACGTACAAATTCAGAGAGAGGTTCGAAGATCACTGTTCCCCTGTTCTCCCGTTTCCTTAAGATCTGATAGAATGGATATGATGGGATTTCATCTGACTGGAAAAGGTTAGAGGTCATCCAAAAATTCTCCATCTTGAACTGAGTGTCTGAAAATTATTCATGTATTTGTTCACTGGGATTGTACAGAGAACTGCAGATGGTTAAATGAATTAGTGGAAAATTTATGAAAAAGCAAACAATTTTAGGGAAAAAAAAATCAAATTTTCTTTATAAAAAAATTTCACCTCAGAATTCACCATATTTGCTGAAAGCATCTTAAACTTCCACAAAAACCCCATAAAATATTATGTAAACTTGTACATAATCTTAAATCACTGAACTGGTGATTACTTTTTATTTCCATGTATAAAGGGTTTCATACAACATATACTATCTCCACCCAAAATACTAATTTCTAAACAAAAAATTACCATTTTGTTCAGAAAAATGCCCTGGTTTACCAGTCACTTCATGTTTCACATCAGCTAAAGGTGACCATTAACAAAGGATCCCAAGTTTGCTCTTCTTTGCTCCCTGATGAGAACGATTACAGCATGTGTTATGTATAGGCGGTACTTTAGTAACATCCACTCTTCATTCGGCTGACCCAAGGTAAAGTTGATTCTGTGATATGCACATGATATTGCTAAACCGTTTAACTTCACTTCTTCGTGTCACGTTTAAACAGATATGTAAACAGAAACATATATCCAGTAGAAAAGACTCATTTTCACATGCAATTCTGTACAGTGCATTCTTGTTTCTCAGATTATTTGAGAAGGCTATTTCCACACAAAATATGTACACTTGCACTATATACATTTTCCACACACTTAATTTAAATGTCTTCTTGTACCTCCAGTTGAGAATTTTTGTTCAGGCAGACACAAAGTAAACCTGAAGAAAGTTTCCAAGAATCTTTTCAAGTTAGTGCCTTGACTGATCCTGCATTGCTGAGAAGAGGAGTAGTCCAGAAAAAAATCCTGCTATGCATAGCAACCTTTTCAGCAGAGTTGAGTTATCTTTAGGAACCACAATCTGTGCTAGATCATTAGTGATCTGAGAAATTTCATGTGCCACACACACAAATATAAAAGTGCTGACAAGAACATTAAACATTGGATATCCAGGAATGAGCACCAAGATCCCCTTTGTGTCTGCTGCCAGCCAAATATGGTATTGGCAAATGAAAAGCTAAAAGAAAAAAGAGTGTGTTTAATAATACTTACATATAAATATTTTTACTCATATAAAAGCATATAACTATTACTATTGCATCAACTGACACACTGTACTTCTGCTTAAGTCAGACATCTATGATTAAATAACATACTTTGAGAAGCTGTCTTCCACATCTTTGCTATAAGACAAAACTATTAGTCTGTTACAGTACACAGTAAAATGGGTTTGCTTAGCCCTTAACCAAATACGGCACAGGGGAGCATCATTTACATTATGTCAGAACAGATGAGGAATACGCCTCCACTCAGTTACTGTATCTCTGGTGAGGGACTGAACTAACATGCCTGCAAATAAAAGATAATGCTTTAACTGCTGATGAATGCAAAGGTCCCTGGAGTTGATCAGCACCTTAAAGTTCACCAGGAATCAGAACGATGAAAATGTGATCCTTTAAAAAAAAATTCAAAATCATGTACTACATATACCTTGTATTACAATGAGTTTCTCCTGTAAGTTCCTTTCCCTTTTAAAAATACATTTTAGTAATACAATAAAATTAAACATTTAGTATTACTAAACAGCAAATAAAATGGCAAGCAAGATAATTCTTGCTGTTTCAAAATATACACTCAATGGAACAAGGTAACACTTGCACTAAGAAGGGTTTTGTTTGTAAAGTTACATTTGTTTATTAATGCAGGAAAGCTTCCTAGGGCAAACACATTTATAAGCATACTTATACTGGTCAGTATAATTCATGCTGACTTTTCAACTGGCTTAAATTTTTATCTTCCAACTGCATACACACCACAGCTTACTCCAGCATTAAATCCCCACTCTCACAACCCTAAACTCCCCTCCAAAGGCAGCGTAAGAAATAAGTTTGCTACTGTGAGACTGCTATTTCAGCTATGATTTTTAAGTGTAGACGGAAGCTACAATGCTACAAGAAGTCAAACACAACAGCATGGTATTACTTAAGCCAATAAATGTTTTCACTATTTATGTGTTATACTACAATTTAGGTAATAAAACCACCTTACATTTCTAAGTTTCAATTCGCTGTACTTCTGATCATTCTACTTACCTCTAGAGAAATTTTGCCAAACCAGGCAAAGAACGAGCTATACACAGACCGGACATATCCAGGAATGTTCCTGATGAGGATGAAAGCTAAAATCTTTAAAAAAAAAAAAAAGTAAAAAAAAGTGACTCTGGATGACAAGCAGATTACACACACACACAAAAGGTTTATTCATTTTCCCTGTCTACATTGAAGAGGTTCATGCATTAAATTTTCTTTAAAATCTAATAAATATATAAATATATAAACCAAACAAAAATCCATGCAGTTTATACCTAACAAACTAGGTCTTGAAATTGCAAATCTCTTACACACGTTCTTGTAGCATAGCAACTCACATTTACATCTTCAGTAGAATCATGGCCTTGATGTTGACAGATATTACTACACATTTACTAGGCATGGTCACAGAACATGTTATACCATGCCAGCCTAAAATAAAGGTGGCCACAAATCTCAGTTAACCCTCAATTTTTAAAGAGAAGGTCAAGATGGTCAAATTAGTATTAAAAAGTTAAGTCACAAATGCTGCCCCTCAATAGAGCAGGACAAACTATTAAAAAAAAGGAAGGAGCGAGGAACAGAATCAGACAGCTGGGGTACAGTGGGGCAGGGGACACAGTAAGAGGAAAATCTAAATTGAAGAAAACCACATGTATGCCCCTGTGGCCCACCTCTTCGCTGCCTAAAAGTGACTACAGGGTCCCATAGGTTGCTTCCTACACTAATACCTCCCAAACACTCATGCTTCCCTACAGCTTTCTTCTTTTCCACTGCTATGCAATTAGTCCAAAGTTGGGTATGGACTTAAACAGTGCATATGAAACCTACATTAAGGACATCAAGGTTTATCAAAAGCATAATCACAGTATGCGATTTCAGTGCTTAAAGGCAATGAACAGCGAGCAATGCAGTTAAACTGTATTTCACCTTCAGACATGAGAATAAAGCTCCGTATCTGACATCCCATGCTAAAGCAAAAATATATTTAAAAACAATTTTTTAAAAAGCCCAAACAAGAACAGACTAGATTCTATCACTGTAAGGAAAAGGACTATAATTAGAATTACCTGCACCACAGAAACAGAAGGATGTAGTTCATTGCACTCTGTCTTGTTTTTACAGCTACTAGCCCAAATAGAGTACGTCTAAAAGATACAAAAATCAGTCTGTGAAGCAATTATATGTAACATTTAAAAATTAAACAAAAGGTAAGCTATTTTGAAGTGCTTCAGCAGTAGTTGGTTCACTAAGATGTGGGACAGTAATAGAAAAAACTATACTGTGCTTAGTTTTGTGTTTCTCTCAAATTCTTCTTTGCAACTGATGAATACCATACTTATTCAAACCCTAAGATACAGCCATACTGTTGACAATTTTTTGATCACAAATAGACAAGCAATCAAAAGTGGAGATAAGAGCTGCGTCATCTACCATATTATTTTTATGACCCAATTTTCTTGTAACCTTTGCAATGAATGGAAAGAGAGATGATGTTTTCATCTAGTTGACTGCAAGGAAAAATATTTTAGTGAGTAGATAGGAACGGCTGTGCACAAAAACACAGCTGAAATATATCCAGATCAAGATTTGATTTTTTAAATCAATACATTTTCTAAACAAGAACTTCATAAAACTTATTCTTTAGAGATTTACAAACCTGAGTATACTAGTTATACTAGGTACGTACCAAAAAGGATACAATTGAAATAAATAATAATCCATTTGAAACTCTGTTGGAGAAAAGAGGATCTCCCTTTCCTTCTGATATCATCTGACGTTTCTGCAATGCCAGATAAATAAAAGCAAACAGCATCCCATGAAAAACCACCTGTAAAAGACAAACAGAATGCAATGAGTATTTCATGGCTTTTACAAGTATTTCAGGTACAAACTCTTAACAGAAATGCTACAGTATAAACTATTCGTAATACCAAAGCTTAGGCGTCAAAATGTCCTTTCCCAGATTTACTGAAGCAAACAAAAATTGGCTTTCTACACTAGATTGTCATAAGCTGCGTTTTTAACTCAACTCAAAACCTACAAATAAAGTACACTTACTAATGCTTCACAGAGCATTAATGACACAACAATGAAATTTCAAGAAGCTTTCAAGTACCTACTATCCCCTCTGCAATCTACGCCAGCATTGAAAAGGGATCTTTGGCCTTCTCCAAAGTTGGCAGGTGAAAACATTCAAGAAGTACTACCAGTGCTTCCCTCTCTTTCAGACACAATTCTTCAACAGAGTGTTTTATGATATTATGCCAAGTTCTCTTTTGCTAGCAACACGATGCTGTTTCAGGCCCATGCAGTGCTTGTCTTCTGTATTTATTCTGGGACTTCCTCTTTAGCGGCATCACAGAATACACGCTGTTCACAAGCAACAAAGCTCCAATGAAGCTGAAAAGCTGAAATGTCACAACACAGTGTGTGCTGCTGGTGGGAGCAGCCCAGGACGTGACAACTGTGTGCTCCACAAATTTCAGTTACTGAAGACTGCCAGAGGGAAAAGCGTGCAAGTGATCCCATTAAGATAAGGTTAGCAGATAAATGCTGCCATCTTAGAAACTCCACTTACCTTACTAAGAGGGCAAAAAGATGACCAGTGTCTCCCTGTTCTATTCCCCCACATTGTAGGGTCAGTAACTGGAAAGAAAGCACTTCCCCACTGAAAAACCATTTAAAAATATGTGCAAGAATAGTCTGGTTTGGGCATCAAGACCCTGATTTTAAAAGTGTTTTAAAGGTTACCTTAAAAGAAATATATCCCTAATTGATACAGCTTTCAAAAAATATTATTAAGAAAGCCACCACAATAATTTGCCTTGTATTTCAATAGCCTGAAGTGCTACAGCTGTTAAGTTTTCGCAGTAAAATTTTTGAAAAAGACAAATCTAGGTCACTTCATGACTTTATTTTTTAAAAGCAAACTAAGCAGGATCCAGCAGCAAATACATCAACATCCATCTTTTAAGCAAGGCTTTGACTGACATTTGCAGAAGTAAGGTGGATGCAGCTTAGTTTTCTATTAAACAATCCACTGGAACAAATTCCTGCTTTCTCTGGAGGAAAGGAAAACAACCCTCCCTCCCCCCAAACGAAAAAATATACACTTAAAAAGACCAGTATAAATTTATGCAAATGTTACATACATAGCGATCCAACTTCCACCTAAACCACCATTCATAGACATTCCCATTCAGTTCAAAACACTTGGAGAGTGGCCAAAAAGAAAATATCTTCTCAAATGCACCCTGTAAAAAATAAATATGGCAAAAGCGTTAACACTAACGTCAACCATATTTACTGAATTTAAATCAATATGCTATCTTTTAATATTATCGCATCCCTATTTCACTAGCTATGTGGCATTACCAAAATAACAGGCTTCCTTAGAAGGCACTCCCCCCCACAAGAGAAGAAAAACCACCCAAAATTCTTCAGATGAGAGAGGGTTTCAGTTTTGCTTCCCATAAAGGTATTGGCACGCTTTCCATTTTGTACTGCAGGCTTAAAGTGAGAGATCCACTGATGTGTTGAGATAATGAATGCATACTCTACAGAAGACTACAGTTCAACAGGCTTAAAACCAATGAGGGATTAAAATCACACAACCCCCCCTGTAAAATCCTATAGTGACAAACTCTGCCCTTATTTTTGTCAGCTATACTTACAGCATGCAGTAAGTCGCTACTTTAGCATGAGAACCAGTCTTTTGATAAGGTATCAAAACCAACACCAGGTCTCTAAGAGACACAGATCTTCGTATCACCATATGTATCACCATATGCTAGCAAAAACCAGTAACTTTTTAAGCATATCAAAAAAACCCCACCCCAAAACCAAAGCACAGACCTTTGTATTTATTATATTTGTAGCAGTACGCTGAAAATATGTCAAGCATTACAAACAAATGAGTAAGATACAGAATTGTGTTTTTTTCCAGCATCCACACCAATTCAAATATGAAAAGAAACTGAAAGGTTCCATTTTTCTTCTTCTGTATTTATGATACAGGAGCAAATATACAAGTTATGAGCACATTAAAAGTAGAGATAGGTAATATACTCTTAGGCTGTTAAGGATAAAAATAGTCAAAATCTACAAACCTGAGAATATGACAGAAAATATATACATGTCAGTAAGCAAATCAGTTTCAGCAGTAAACCAAAGTGCCACAAGCAGTTCCCTGAGGAAGAAATAAATTAATCAGTATACAGTCATCAATTTTGCAATAGTAAAACCCAGGACACATCAAATAATAATTGCCAATTATTTAGTGTAGCTATGCTTAGTAATATATACATTCATAAATAAATGTTCAAATATTACCAGCAATATTTTATCACTATCTATATTTACATATTAAATTTTACTTTAAGCAATTAAAACAAACATTCACAGCAATTAACAACCTATTAATCCTAAATTAAGCCTCATGTCTAAAACGGGGACAACATACATACAGAAAGAAGAGAATTTAGGTGTTCAAACAGAAACACTATTTTAAAGCCTCTGCTTTCCCAAATACTCTGCACAGGCAGTCCTTATTCTAGGTGAATGTAAATAAATAAATAAAACAAAATGCCCAACAGCTTTTGTCATGTGAAATAAGTAGAGCATATATTACTAACTTTGAGGTACGAGTTGTACTCCAGAGCTCAACTGCAGGTCATTAAGGATAAGTATGTTGTTAAGACAAGCCTGAGAAACTGCTCCTCAAAGCTGTCGACTGATATTAGGCTCTACCCAAGCCTCAACATTGCAACAGAGATTATCTCCCTCTCTTGCCATATAAATTGGCAGCTGTAAACAGGGACATAAACAAGTGAAAGTGTCATTGAAAGATTTTCTAGTTTCACAGTACACTATTGCTCCGAAGTACACAATCGTCATTTCTCTGTATCTGGAAGAGGAGTGCCTTTGTAGAAAAAAAAAAGAATATTGGAGCTATTTGCCTTCGAGGTATCTTGTAAAACTACTCTCTAATTATATTTTTGCAGCATCTATTCCTAGCATGCATTTGGTATATTTTATTGTCGTATCTGTAGACAAAATTTGGATATTACTCCATCAATAGGGAAGAAGGATCGAAGACTCTTAAGGTTTTAGTTCTAATTTGGATTAATTAAATAATAAGCATTTATCACATGATGACAGCTCTTCAATGAACTGCAATGCATAAAATAAACTGGGATTTCGCTTCAATTTTTATTTAAAATATCCAAATCACAAGACATACTTCTGATAGTTCACTTAATTTAAGATATTAAGATAACAAACACCAAGTTCTTATTTGGCAGGATATGGCAAAATTAGTGCTCAAGATGGATAAGACCCGTTGGCAATGCAGAATGGGAAAGTTTAAATGCTCACTGCTCATGCCATACCCATTAGTACACTACAGCAACAATCTCCGCTAGCATAGACAGCGTAACCTATGGTTTTAGTTTGCATTCGGTAATACTACAACTCTTGATAAAACACATTTTTGATGGTCAAAACCTATTAAAAAGTAATATGACTGTATCCAGAGATGGACTTTAGTTGTCACCTGTTACATTTTTCAACTGACATATAATTCATCTATGACAAACCATATTTCTGTGAACAGCAGTTTAAGATATTTTGACTATGTTAAAAAGAGACCGAGATGTACTAACAATACCATTTTCAGTATGGTTATAATTTGTAGTAACATGCAAATGTTTTATAGCAGAAGGGGGGGAAAAAATCTTACCATTTGCCTTCTTCTGGACTATCTGAGGCCATATAGCTAAGGTGGCATAAATGATCATAAACCAGACAGTGACTAATGGCACAAAGTAGTAGAACTGGTAAGGTCGGTCCATCACTATGCACAGTACCACAACCAAGAAATTCAGACGAAATAAAACCTGGAAGGAGTCAGAGGAGAGAAGATAGAGGATATATAAACTGGGAGGCAAAGCTAAGAAAGACGGGGGACATGTTTCTTTAGCACTATACAAAAATATCTATGTATTTTACATCTCACACGCTGATTATGTTTCAGTTGAAACATGGGTAAGTATCTTGGGGAGCATCAATGATGCAATATAAGACTGCAGGCTGATTATGTAGTACTGGACCTGTCCTACGCTGGCCTACTTGGGTAGAGATAGCAATGAAAACAGGGTAAAATAGAACTGACTCCAGGCTGGGGACTAAGTATTCCAGTTGCTGGATGCTGTTAATGCCTCTCTGCTTTCACTCCCATAGTACCTGGGCTAGCTCAGTTAAAGCTAGAGAAATGTCATTACCAGTGCTGCAGTTAGGTTGTAGTCATATGTTTAATAAGCACCATGACCTAAGTTACATGACAATGTAACACTTAACAGCAATTGAAGATTTATTTTTATTTTTATTTTTTAAACTGCTACAGCACACACTGCAAACCTTGCAGGGAAATGACAAAAATAGGTCTGTTCTCCAGTACTGTTATGGTGCAAAAATTCATTTTCTTTATTAACAAATGTAGGCTCCAACACACTGTCTTTGGAAAAGAAAACAACCCATAGAATCAATATAGCTGACTGGAAAGTACTTTTTTGCTCCCTATTTTACATTTTGATCTGAAAACTCAAACCCATAACTGAAAAGGCTTTTGAACCAAGAAAAGCACCAGTTTTTAAATGAAAAAAACAAAACAAACCCTGCATATTTGTTTTTCAAAGGAAGCAGATACATCTGATATGTTTGTGAAATTTTCATCTGTTTCTAAAGAAAAACAGTAGAGGGGTGTGGTATTTCTGACCATATTCTATACATCAAATGGTTAAACATACTGTTACACAGAACTAACTGTCCCAACAAAAAAACCAATCCAACAAATTCTCAGTTGAGAATGAAAGAAAAAGTACTGTACAATATTTGGCGATACTTTGCTATGTCTTGAAAGAGGTAACAAATATCACAGTGATGCCTCTTGTTCAGGTATTAGTAATCTACTTCAATGTAAAATGGTTGGATACTTAATAAAATAGCAACATGAAGAGTTTCTTTAACAGATCCAAAAGATCACTCATCTGAAGGAAAGAAAGATACAACAAGTGCTTTGGGACACTATTAATGGCCCCAACTAACCGACCAAAAAGTTTTTCATTTCACCAAGTGTGGAAAAAATCCAAAATGCATACAAAAATCAAAAGCTTTCAAAATTTAAGCAAGTGGAAATTACTTCAATTTAAATCAGAGACAAGACAACATTTGTTCCATCTACATAAAGACTTGCCATGCTGGGAGCAAGCAAACCAATGTGCTGAATAACTTGCTGAATAATTACCTTTATTCACAGAAGAGGACAAAAAAAGAAATTCTGTACGCAACTGTCTCTTGGATTCACCAAACATTTATCTACTTGTGTAAAGAAAACTCCAATAGAAACATACTAAAAATTAAAAAAAACCAAACACACAGGAAAATATCAACATGGAGCAGACTGATGTTGTAAGGACAAGGTAAGAGAAGCAAAATGAAGTATTTCCAATGGCTAATTTGGGAAAACCATCATTTTTTCTGCCAACAGGGGAGAGCAGATGAGAACATTCACACCACCTATCTATTCTCAATAGTAACTGGAGAAAGGCTGTTCCAGAGGGTGATTCAGAACATCACAGCTATCCACGTAAACCTCTTACTCACCAATGACTATAGAATAAATCTAGGAAGATTTAACAAATACATTTGTTGTCAATGATATCCCTCTTTACTGCCAGCCAGCCTGCCTGGATCATTACTTATATATCGTTATATATTGTAAATTGATACTGCAATGAAAACTCCATTGGTATATATTGGAAAATATTTGTCTTGATATTTTAAAGACTACATACTTACATTTTTTCCATTGCAAATATCATTTATATGCTGTATGTTTGTATTAGATAAACACTACCGACTAAACAGGTCAGATTACATAAAAACAATAGCCATTTTTAAAGTGCAAACCTTGGTTAAGTAATCTCATATCACATTATTTAGGGAGTATGGATATATTACGGATATTTTGTTATCTGAACAAATTTCTTTATAAAAATGGCAAGTAGATATTCTTACCTGACACACTCTGTATACACCAAAGTCCCCTTTTATCCAAAAATATGAGAAGTGTCCATAACCCGTTTGGAACAGATATGCAGCAACCAGAACTCGAATGTGCATGTACACAGGCAAAAACTGTTGAGAAAAATAAAGTAACTTTTATAAATGGCCATGTAAATGCTTTTGATTTTCCTTTCATTCTGCCTATTTCATGCTTTTTCTGCATTGCAGTGAATCAGGTTTAACTAAGAAAAGAAACATTATGCTGCATTTCCGTGTTTCTTACTAAGCTCTTTTGTTGCCCTAGCCTCTCTGATGTTAAAATGAGTTGCTGCTATTTATTGCTCTATACTTTCCATATTCTTAAGAAAGAGTTAAGAAAGGATCTTAGAAAGCTTACCTTCAGCAGTTTCAAGTTCTGAACATAAAATGAAGTGTTGCTAGCAATTAAAAATAAATTAACGTAATATTCTACATGGAGGAAACAAGTATATTTTTTCATTGGCTAA
Source organism: Fulmarus glacialis (assembly GCF_000690835.1). Lineage (NCBI taxonomy): Eukaryota > Metazoa > Chordata > Aves > Procellariiformes > Procellariidae > Fulmarus > Fulmarus glacialis. The sequence continues at coordinate 16,130 of NW_009211874.1, forward strand.
GTAATGCATAAAATGCTCTTATCAATGAAATCTACACTTAAATAGAGAGAAAAACTAATTCTGCTAATACCATTTTTAAAACTACAGGTACAATAGCATGAGTTATTCATTCTATTCAACTCTAATACGCATTTGCACTTTCTTTTGAAGTAACATACCCAAACTGCATTCCCACTTAAAAAAACCCATGAAATTCAAATCACTTACAGTGCTTGCTCCAGAGATATGATAAATCAAAATAACAAGTTGCATCCAGCCCTTCCATTCATCAGTCTGTTCTCTATTTAACACTTTAGTCTAATGCAAAACAAAACAAGAGTGTTGCTATTCCAAAAAGTACAACGAACATCTACAAAATGAGGAGAAAAAGTTCAAAACAATAAACCACTTTATGGGTAACTACGTCTCAATTGTAAAAGACTTCTGTCTAGTGGACACAGGTCTATCAGATTTTAACGTGCTCTACACTCTCTTGTATCTGAGCTATGCTCACTTCAAATTTGACTGAGTGACAATGGCTAAAAGCGCTCATACCCATATGCTTTCAAAAAGCTTTCGCATCTAATTCCATGCAAATGCTATATTGCTTGTGAGTGCATTTTTTGCAGATGAGTTATACTGACTTTGAAAATCTAACTTTCAATATTTAGCAATTAGTTATTTACACTCAAACTGGGAAACAACGTTGTAAGTAGGATGTCAACATGATCATTACCTCTTTGGTATTTTCGGTATAAAATACCCCCAAAACCAAGATATAGATGATTGGTATGAAGAAAGATGAATGTGTATAAAATTTGTTTTCCTTCATGAAAAGATTTGCTCTGTCACATAGATAAAAATAGGTCATGATTAGACCAAGTTTGCAGAAGGAGTGTAAGAGCATCTCTAAAGTAGAAACATTAGGAGTGCCGATGGCAGGTTTCTTTTCCTCTCCACTTTCCAAATCAGTGCATGATTTGTTCTTCCGAAAATTATTCCGATGAATTAAATTGATAATTAAATATCCAATAATGGACAAAGTAAAGAAACAGAAAGCTAACTTCTGTATCAGAGTGAGAGAAGGCTGAGGCTGGCAGCAGGAGCCATCAATGGGCTTCATTATCTTATTGCAGTAGACATTCATAAGGATCATCGCATTCTGTCAAAGAAATAGGCAGTTTTGTCAATTAATCTCTAGTAAAAAAGTTAACATTTCAGCCTAAGAAATTTTCTTCTAGATCATGCATTGACATAAAACCTATGCAATTCTGCGTTATCATTATGTAGATAAAATTTCACAGTACCCCCATATACCTAGTTGCATTCAACAGTACAGTCAAAAAATCTCTTCCAAACAGGAAACCCTTGAGCTTCTTGAGGTAAGCAAAAAGAGCTAATCCTAATCCTTACAACAGAAGGGTTCTCTCTACTGGTTGTAAAAGGAGCTATAAAGAGCTAAATGGAACACAAATGAAAAACAGCTCACAAACTTGGGTCCTAAAGGGGCATGGTAATGAAAATGTTTAAAACATGACAATGAGACCTGTGGTGAGATGATATTTAGTTCATCCAGTGCTTGAAAGCAACTGAAACCTGCAAAGGAGTGGAACTAAAAGTGACACAGTCGGAGAGCTCAGTCACAAGAAGGGCAGACTGACAAAGCTCAGAGGGGCTCACTGCATGCATATATATATGAGGTTAAAGATAAAATAAGAAGTAAAGTCAGTGGCACTCCATGCAACCAGGAAGGTGTATAGTGTGTGTTTTCTTATCCTTTTCATACTCCTTACTAAACAAAATTACATGGGCACATAGAGGAAAATTTAAGACATATCTTAGCACTGCTTTACAAATCATTATCACTCTAACTCATTCATGCAGATGAAAGCACGATGCTCGCACTCAGGATCTAGAAGATTTAGTGGATTAACAGCTATTTTAAAATAGCTATGCACTAATGTTAATAGCAAACACATTTTTAAATGTTTTTTTAAATACCATATTTAACTGACCGCCCTCCCACCTTTTGACATCTTCTGAACAAAATTTCCTGAAGAATGTGCAGGTCCTCATTACATTCATATTGTCTGCCATTTCAGAACATTCACTTAAAGTCTTAGTTTACTATTATTACTTTTTAATATTGACCAGTGATAAAAACCACTTACTGTATCTCTGCTTGATTCAGGGAGATGCAGGCCGTCTGCAGACTTCATGATAGTTTCTTGTGCTATCAATTTTGATACACTGAACACTTTAACTTTAGCTTTGGAATTTCGGGAGCTGCTGTTCAGAATACGAACAGCTGCTTCATTATAAGCATCTATTTTCTCATTAGTGATCATTTTCCGACTTTCACTCAGCATATCTTCATAAACAGGGTCTGGATTTGAAAGGACAAAGAACAAGCACATTAATCTTCTACCTGACAAACACTTAGCTCAAGTTGTACAGGTTATTTTCATTTAGGTAGTCACAATTGTTTAATGGTACAGAAAAAATGTACAATGAGGAATGAGTGACTGTTACAGTAACTAGAGTAGTAACGAGAGTTGTTTATGATGAAATGTTCTTATTGCCATTCCCTAGTCATGCATATGTACTCATAGATTACAAAGCTTTAGCCAGACATGAATGCCTGTTTAATTTCCCCAAACCCATGAAGAGCATATAACGCTGGAGTGCAGAGCTGCTTATGCCTTCTCTCAGTAATGGAATCCCCGAAGGAAAGACTCCAAAGCCAAGACGACAGAAGATAGGCAGCAGAATAGACACATGGAAAAAAATATCTCTCAAACCCTCTAGTTACTGCAGAAGAAACCAGCTTCTCATTTCTCTAAGTCATAGTCCATAAGCATATTCCACTGGCTCCTGTTGATTCCAGTTTAACTGATGGCAGAATTTCAGTTTTTCAGAAGAATGGAACACCACTTAATTGCCTGCAGGCTTCAGAAATTATGTAGAGCTTAACACAAGGCTATACAGGGTTCTAGATCAAAAGGTCAGCTGGAGATCAATAAGTTGCTATGAAAAGCTACTGAGGTTCATAACTCTGGAAAAACGCACTCTACAAGCTCTAAGTTGATTTACTTTAGCTACCTCAATGCCTACTTTTGGACAATCAATGTCTAGACAACTCTGTGTGTACAGACTTGTCTCTTATTTCTTATTTCCTCTCATTTCTTCCATTAAAGAGCTCAGAGATGACTTAAATGGACTGGATCTTTATCAACATAACATTGGGACATGTCTGACAGCTAACTTCTGCTGTTATAGATAAAATGGTTTTGAATGGAATGCAAGAAGATTAATTTGATGATTCAGGTTAACCTCTAGAACCATCTTTGATAGGAACTTGGATGTGATTGTAAGGGTACAGCTGGGTATATTCCTATCAGGGCTCAAAATCCGCCTATGTTTCTAACTGAGGTGATGATAATCTAAAATGTTGTATTCTGTGGCAGATAAACCAGCAGCACATTCTACGTATGAGCTCACTGTTCAGTGTCAGAGACATACCTTAGTTTTATTGAAGAAAAGCAAAAGAATGTAAGCTTGGTGCCATAATAAAAATATCACAGACTCATTTTGAACCATGATTTCTGGCTCCTAATCTTAACTCGTCAGTGCTCAGTGTACAGAAGCAAGTTTCATTCTAAGGACTTAAATTTTCAATATTCTCTAAAGTATGTCTATTCATTCTAGACACACACAAAGGATGCACTTGTTGAACCTCTCCTATTATTTATGTAATCTGAAAATTTAATTGAACACAAACACAGGAATACAGCTGTTTTATGCACTTGTGTTCCTGACTCCCAGGAGGCACGTATGGAGCACAGCACATGGAGAACAGACATGGCATATTGAGTCTGAGAATAAGCTAACAAAGAATTAAGAATTCAGAAGGCAAAAGATTTTCCTGACAGAGCTTTAAAATCTCCATCACTAGTAACAGCTAGTTAGGTACTAGCTAGTTAAGGCTGCAAGAAAGGCCAGATTGGAATTCAGTCTACACCTATTGCAAGTAAGCAATATGGACTAAGTTTTCCATATCCTACAAGATAATGATTCAACAGACAATGACAGTATAAATTGTTACCTACTGTTCATTACTTTACCTTGTAAGACCCAGTAAACATCACTACTTTTTGCTAATTTTTCCAAAAGAGGTGCAATTGAAGTGATATTGATTTTATATTGTGCGAGGGCTTCGTTGCTGCCATTGTGAATCTTGATAGACCACTGGAAAAATAAAGAAAGAGATTCAGAACCTGTACGTCTCAGGACCCCTAATTAACTGATTCCATTGCTCCATTAGTAGCTATTTTTCATTATTTCTATAAAGTTAGATTATTTCTTTAGTCTCTGCTTTTAAAGTGCTAAAAAATTTCTTTTGGACCAAGCAGCTCTCTAGACAGATAATTACATTCAAAAGACCATTTAAATGTGGAGTATATAATATTCTACTTAATGTATATTTGATTTTTCATAAATTAAATGATGCAAGGTGTTTTAATTAAAAGCCCCTTGACTTTGAACAATGATGAAGTAGCAAAGCCAGTCACATTATATAAAAATCATGCTCAAGTCGGTCAATTTCAGTCTAGGAAAACTGACCACAGCAAGAGACGCATGCAGGCAAAACTTGACAGTAGTATTGAGTTCAAATATTTCCATCTGTTTTGCAGATATCCGCAAAGAAAAAAGAAAAAAAAAACAAAAGCAAAGAGCTATTTTAATTTCTGATTTAATCTTCTATGTGAAATGATTGGGAGAATGCTATAGCCACCCAACAATTTCTCCTAACTTCTGAAAAGAATCTCTTATACTGTAGGAAAAACAGATTTAGCATTTTTTAAAAAGTATTACTGTATCTATATTGATTTAGTCAAAATCTGTTAAAAAAAAAAAATTTAGCCTGAATGTAGTGAACTCTCTAGTCATTTCTAAATATCTACGTAAAATTTTGATGTAAGCCAAGTACACTGATTAATCCACTTCCTGAGAATACTATTGAATATAAACAAATACTTCATGAAACCAAATATCATGCATCTGCTCTGAGAACTCAAACTCTGGAAAAAAAGCAGTTTCTCTCAGTAGCTAAATCTTTAGTCTTGAAATACCTACAGTATTTAAACAGACATTTTAAGAAGCATATTCTATCCAACAGGAAGTCAGGAACTAAGAACCAGAGCACTGCAGTGACATTCTCAGAGCATCTCCTTTTTCCCAGAATAAGCAAGCAACTGAGTTTTGTACTAGCTGGAGCTTCTCCAGCTTGTAAGACTTTACTTCTATTTATAAGCTGTTATGCAGTTGACATCTTAAGACAGACATGTCCAGACCAAACTAGCATGACCAAAGTGAGAGCTAAGTTAAAGATACAGGTAAGTTTCAAAATGCTGACAAGTCCAAGAATACACACCAGTTTAATCTAGTAGCAGGTTACCACACTAGTGCTAGCCATGGTAATGTTGCTGATGTGTCAGATTTTTGAAGCACTTTATTTTTCTGCAAGTCCCTTAAAATAGGGGACGTTTATCTTTGGCCAACTCTTGATATCACTATTAATGTTTTGTGTAAATATATTGGTGTTATAAAGAACTGAGCATCACACACATATTGTTGGTTCATATCTTCTGCTGTCCACAAAGGACAAGAAGCTATGGCTAATGTATATATATGAGTAAAAGGAATTATTTAGCTAAGAGTCCTGTAGTTTTGCAACTCGACCTCCTGCATGCCAGAACACTATCCATATATAATGGCATTTTGTGTGTGAAAAACAATGACTCATGCTAGTAAGACATGCTAGATTCTCAGACTGAGCCGAGATATTCTAGGCTTACTAAAATTCCTGAAGCTCAAATATTTACGTGGATCCTACAGAGGAAGAGAATTTGGGGGGTCCACCTGCAAGGGAACAGAGAATTTCTAATCCCTCAGGAAATGTGCGGAGGTCTCCATACACATATGACCTTCCCCTAAAATTGGGGGAATTCATCCTAGATTGGCATGCCCAGGAGCTTCCAGATTGCTAGAATGCCTGAGCTGTCTTTAAACCAAACTGCCTTAAAAAGATTTTGTTTAAAATGGAACACATTTTTCCCCCTCCACATTTGAGCTGGTCTGAATTTATAATAGCTAATTCCTTTCAAATTCCAGTTCCAAAATATTTGGAAGTAAGGGACATTAAATGTGGAATTAATGAGATGAGCAGTTGTTCGACTCTTGATTCCCAGTACCAGTCAACTACTGGAATAGACCACTTGTTGGGGGGGTGCTGAATTCCATCCCTGGAAGTTTTAAAGAATTGGTTGACTCTTGTCAAACGTGACACAGGTACAACTGATCCTGCCTTGTGGCAAACTGATAGGTTAGGAGACCTCTTCAGGTCCTTGTCAGCCCTGTTTTGTGTGATGCTGCAGCTCATAGCAGTGGTGGAAACTTCCAGAGGAACGAGATTCAGGAAGTGCGATCTCTTTGGTTGTTGAATTATTCTTGTAAAATTCAGGTTTTTGCCCACATAAGTCTAAAAGAAATATGTGCACTCAAAACGAGCGTTCCAGATGGGGTCATGTTCAAAAGCAGTGTTTGTGACTGAAAAGAGTTTATTAAAAATGCATCTCAGTTAGTATGCAAGTACTTTTATTTAACTTTCTTAATGAATAATCTGCTTTTAACAAAGAAGCTACTTTATTAGCTAGGTTCAAGCTAATCAATCCTTATCAACCAGCATTGCTGCCAAAAAGCAAGTAGTGTACATCGCACAGCTATAATAAAATATATCTGGTATTTTAGAACTACATTTTATAACAGAAAATTCACTGAGAGTGTATTTTTTATTGGGGTTAATAACTTCATCATGTAACCAACTTGAGAGCATAAAAGTTATGCTACCAGAACTTCCTTCTTTACTAAAATATCCCATATACGTATAACTTACCGTGGCAGCTCCTGCTACAATTATATGAGGTTTTGCCACAGAACCCTAAGACACAAAGTAAAAAGAAATTAGTTTCAAAATATTCACAAATTACACTTATTATTATATTGAGCAGGTTAATTAAGACTCATATCTTAACTAACTGTGACTCAACTTGTCCATCAGTTAATGGTTACAAAAGAATAGATTGCAGATATATTACAGAGAACATGAATTTGTGATGTATCAGAATTTTCACATAACAGAATCTGCAAAAGTGCAAAGCATTAATAAGCACTTACAAACATTATCAATTTAGCAGCATAAGTTCTCTTTAAAAGCTATCTAAACATCTCCTCCTAAGGTCAAGTAAACTGTAGATCATACTATTGAAGTACTTTTTCTCTCCGTGTCTCTCAGCATTCTCAAACATCTCTTTGAGCTGTTCTACTGACTGAAGTGACTGTAAACCCATTGCAAAAACAGAACAAGGACAATGGACAGTTGTTGCCATTGTTGCTCTGGTCTGAAAGTTATGTCTAGGACAAGGAACAGAATATGTACTCAAACAGGAGAGTACAAGGAAACAAACACTGCTGATCACCTCAGTATGAGTTTTGCCTTGGCACTGCAAGGGTTTAACAGCTCTCAATTTTTTGTAGTAATCACAGAAAAAGAAAAACGAATGATAACTTCAGCTATCTTGATGGAAGGTGTTGTGCAAGAATGACCAATAGGGTAGCAAAAGAATCACCAGGGGCTGTTGCTAAATAACTCCAGGCTTTTTAAAGGTCAACAAAGGAAGAAACAAGAAAAATGTAGTTGCCGATCTGTAAACATATTACGTGTTACCAGAATTACATACATGATTTTATGCTGAATTACATGACAACCGGTATCATAACTGAAACATGTAAAATAATTAGTATGTAATTTGAGGGAAATATTGAAAAAAACCCCCAAGGCATTCTTGACTTTCCAAATTGCCTTTGTCCTTCAGTTTGGAACACTCAAATTAACACAAATGTAAAATCATAGAATCATAGAATATCTCAAGTTGGAAGGGATCCGCAAGGATCAAAAATGTTTGGTCACATAAAAGCAGACACAGAGGAAGAGAAACGTCACATCAGAGTAAAACCCTTTCAGCTCTTAATAGGATGAATCAAACTGCTTCTAGGAAGTAGGGTTTTTCTGGTTTGGTTTGGAATTTTTTTGGCCCAAGTGAAGCCATCCTTGTGAGACCAGAAGATGCCCAGAAACATATATATCAGTAAACATTCCCCTTTCAATATTTTGATGTCAAATTTCAGATCTCTGGTACATAACTGACTGAATATATGTGATATGCTGCAGTTACTGGACTCCTAGTACTTATAGTTGTGTGTGTGAAAAAAAAAAAAGGCAGTAATCTTCAGTCAGTTGCTGTATTTTCCTAAAATAAAGTTTTTTAAGACAAACCTCAGTCCAAGATTTGATACGTTGCCTCATAGAGCCATTAACTTCTGGATACCACAGGAAATCCTGTAAAATAAATGCAGATTTACTCTGTAAGCTTAAAGACAAGCAGTAGACTAATAACAAAAAATAAAAAAAACCAAACTAATTGCCATCAATTCAACTGTGAAGGAAAAAAACTCGGCCCAAAGTGAGATTTCCTTTATAGTTAGCATGAAAAGCCTGACATCTTGGTCTAACATGGAAAACAGAAAGGAAAA
>NW_009211874.1:24779-37769 GCF_000690835.1 Fulmarus glacialis
AAAAAGCGGGGGGGGGAGGCGGGCAAACCAACCCAAAAAATCCCCTTTGCCCCCATGAAAAAAGAAGAAATTTTCATTTGTAGTTCAGGAGTTGGGATTTCACCGAGAAGGTGATTTTTTAGCTTCTGTCGAATGGGATGTATCTTGAGCTTTCAATGCAATCAGGGCTAAAACCAAGCTCACATCTGTAACTTATTTATTACAACTTGCTTTTTGCTCAATTTCCCAAAGTTTTTTTTTTTACCAACAGTTTTTTTTTTTTCCCTTCCAGAACTTTACATAATGTGATTGATAGCTTGAAATCACAGTTTTCAAACAAAAATAAATCCTAATATTTTACATTACCACTTCATAAATTATTAGCTGTTTAAACCTAATAGTGCTATGGACATTACATTCATTACCTACGGACATTTTTTTAGATGTCAGGAGTAGTGCCCAACCTTCATCTAGAAAGACAGTCTAGACTTTGGCTAGTGCTATTACGTCTTCCCAGATAAAGCTGAGACTACCTAGCATCTAGTTACTCCTCAAGTGCAGAACTATGGAAAGGACTACAAATATACATTGAAGTGAAATGGCAGGAATTACATATGCAGAAATTATTGTGAGGAATTATGTAGTTCTAAAATACAGTATGATGACTAGAAAGGGCAAAATTAAACTCTTCACTTCTTCCCAGTGATTTTCTCTTTTGTTGGTCAAGTATTTTCCACATTTAGATTATTGGGTCACAGCCATTCTGAATGTGAAAATTCATGGCAATAATGTCAACAGAACAAGGAAGCAGCAGACTAGGAATATATTCTGAACTACCCAGACATCTCCCAAAAACCCAAACCTGCTATCTCAAATCTTGATGGTTAGACACCTACCAAGGCTTAAGGAGTTTTGAAGATGTAGTTCTGTGTCAGGCTACACCAACATAAATCACATTGCTTTGTCCCCTTCGTCCTGCCTTGTGTTCTGCCCCCTCTTTTCCAGCATTCACATAACCATATGATGAGCCACATCAGACCTGACCAAAAAGGAACCCTACAAGGTAAGGTTTTGGCTGAATCAACTCCTAAACCAGCCCACTCCACAGCTGTACGAAGGCTAGTTACAGCACAAACACAGGAACACTGTGAAGGGCAACAGAGTGGGACAGCATAAGTGTAAATTGCCATGGGCTCACATGGTAAAACATTATTCTGTACCCTAAATCTTAACCGTGTACACAAACAGGTACTGAAAACTCACTTGCAGACAACTCAGCAAATACACTGCTGCTTTGGTTTTCATGAACAGAGAATGTGTTGTCTCCAGGGGATAAATAAGTACATGACTAGCAGAATCCCAGCGCTGCTGACAGCTGTCACGGGAAGCAAAGAAAGCTATTGAGGACACCGTTTCAACTGCCAGGGCAGAGAAGAACAAAGTCCTTCATAAAACCTACCCTCAAGTACTTTGTTTGTTTTCTTTTTTTAAATATCCACATTATAATCAACATTGTGGTTATTCCTCCATGCAAAAACAGTGGAAGAAATACTTGTTGGGATAGCATAGAGAGCTCGATGGCAACTATGACAATTACCATTCCAAGTAAGTTAGCCCCAGATACATATTCTTACAGCAGTGGAAGAGTAAACTTCCTGGCAAAAGCTATTCTTGGGAAGGCCAAATTATAAGATCTGACAAAAAGAAAAATTATACATGCTTCCAGAGCTTATGCCCCAACAGAGACTACTCAAAGCCAAAGTCTCTCAAAGAATCTTATTCAAAATATAATGCCTTAAGATACGCTCTGATGTATTTTGTGGAAAATGTATAAAGAATGTTGATGTTCTAAAGCTTCTTTTGACTTTTACAGCACTTGTGAAAATTTGAAAAATCCAGCTCTGACTGCAATTTGGATTACATTGTATGAAATAATAATATGCATTATTATGGCTTGCAATTTAATGCTAGATAAAAACTTACCACTTTAATTGAAGCAGATTTATCTTCAAAAGGGATATTTCCATGCTGTCAAAAAACCCAAAACAATAAAACCAAAGTAAGACAAACTATCAGAAGGAAAAAAAATATTTACATTCATATGTTAATTTGGTCTCACCCAAAGGTTTATAACCAGTAGAAAGGATTTTTCTTGTATAAACTTGTCAGTATACTCATGCAAAATGTTTATGTTATTTTCTTGATAAAACAAGCTACTCGTACAAAGGGTTATTTTTCCTGGAGGGAATCTGTTCAACAAAGTCTGAAATGTCTTCTGTTCATCTGTTACAAAGGTATAAAATATTTTCCTAAATTTAGCTTTCCAAAATGACAAAAACTTAGACTTTTTTTTTTCCTTTAATTTCCTTCTCCCTAGCCTTCGTTTTCATCTGCTCATCTTCTTTGCACAAAACAACCGCAACAGTTTTAATTAAAGAAAAAAAGAAAATAATCTCAGGCAGAAATAAAGTCTGGAATGCATTATTAAATTTGCTGAGCGAGATTGTAAGAAATCAGAAAGGAAGCAGTCAGATACTGCACACACAAAACTCCTTTAAAATATTACTAAATACAGTACTAGTTTTAATTCCGGTCTAAAAGAAGTGTTTCTCTTCCACAAACAGAGATCTTGATTTCATAAATAACGTGACAAAAGACACCTCTCGACTTAAAAATTAATTATAGCACTCTTTCATATCCCCACTTCTGAGCAGCAACTTTGATGTAATCAAGCGACTAGGAAAAACAGTTATTTGATCAATCAAACATCTTGTTTTGACAAATGAAAGTGACTGCATGCTGCCTGCTGAAAAAGTGGCCAGCTTGCACTCCTAAATGACAGAAGTACTAAATAATTGACAAATCTGATCTACAGTTGACAGTGAAACATCTTTTCCCTCACATACGTACGTACATCCGTAAAGGGATACATCTAAGAAGCACGATACAGCAAAAGAAATGAATATACTGGTCAACAAATGACACAGCTAAATCCTTTCTTACTGCTTCCACCCTGCAAGCTGGAGTTTACATTCTTCACCTTATAAAATTCAAACAGCTCTTCGGCAGCAATCAAAAGGAAGGTAAGACCAGTAACTATTTTCAGTTTCAGCTTCAAGTTAGACCTGGAAATCTGTCATTGCCCCAAGGATTTTTATGAACAGATTAGATCAGCAATTTAACTGACATTTAAAATCACAAATTATACACCATGAATTACTACTATTTAAAAACACACAAAGGAGCAATCATTTTCTCATCAAGAAGCCAAATATGAAGCATAAGTTGCTATGGGACAAGTCAGCTTTATTAATTTATTCCCAGGCTGACGCAAGCTTTCTCTCGAGCTTCCTAGTTCACTTCTCAGATTCCCAATCATCTCATTAGTACCAAAACAATTATCTTGGTCTAATCCTGGTCTTCTCCAAAAGACCTTTCTGCGGTCCTTCTTCCTGATGGCTAGGCCAGCAAACAGTATAATTTCTTGCTTTTTTGAAGTTCAGAGAAGAGTTATGAGGTAAATTAGGAAGAAACAAACAAAAACATCATCAGAATAAACTAGCTCACCTTATTTCCTTCTTCTTTGACTTGAGGATTTAAGAGTTTTATAAATGAATAGAACAGCTGTCGAATTCTAGAATCTCCTATAAACACAACATGTTTGTCTATGAGGCAATTTTTTGCTTCACTGTAAAACAAAACAGCAACATTCATGTTACAGGAAATGTATGTTTTAGGAAAAAGTCTTTAGAAAATCTACAGAGCAATATAGATAATTCTAAGCATTACATCCAGCTCTAAGGAATGGTAAATCTTTTTTTAAACATGATGAATTAATAAAAAGTTCAGTGTAATTTGCACAGAAATGAAAATGAACTCTTTTGCTAATGTGATTAGACAACCAACCAAGCAAGCTTTCCTATTCTGTCGTGCTACAAACACAGTAGTTTCAAAATGGTAATATACAGTTTAATTCTAAAAAATAAAGTTCTCTTACTAGTACGTGAAAAAAGTGGTTGGTAATTTTATTTGGGATTTTTTTACTTGTGTTTCTTACTTGTGTTTCTCACATAAGGTCAGCATTTTCCCTTTCAGCAATCTGAGAGTGACATATGAAACTATGCAGTCTCTTGTAGTATCTTGTGGCTCTCCATAACACTTATCAGTACCACTATCACCAGCATTTATTCGTATTTTTATATATAAAAGCATACAGTAAACACTGTAGACACACGGATAATGTACAAGGAAAAGAATTCCTTCTGATAAATATTGCATATTTTTGAAAGCCTAGACAATCAGCTACAAAGAGAAAAATAGATGACACTGCAATTACTACAGCTGCAGTCAAACAACAATGACTCTTCTTTCCAGGCAGATAACAGAAGACATGAGTTTCCTTACCTATTTTTATACTTATGCATCATACAACTGTGGGGTTGCCATACTTTTTCTCCAAGAAATCTCCCACTGGACAGAAGATACTCACATGTATCACCACCTTTAAAATGTTACATTAAGATTAGAATTCAGACACACGGAAGTTGAAACATAAGCCCCATTGCTATTGAAAAAAAAAATTTGACAATATTTGAAACACAGGAATTGAAACAATCAACAGCAGTAAACAACTTTAACTTATTGTAAAAACATTTTGCAGAAGTTTCTGCAAATTGCCTTCTCACTTATTATACCACACCTCCCTGTAAATCACTCCCCTATCCACAAAATTTTAGTGATCCCACTTCTGCTGTCAGAAAGCTGTTGTGACCTAAAATGGCATTTCCACCAGAAGATGCCAATCCACTGTGCTATCTACTATCCACAATACACTAATATGAAATTAAAGAATACAACAGTTCAATATAATAATCTTCTACACAGAATCACCACAGTCAGCATCTTGTATAGGACATGGATCTCAACATGAGATTTGCAAGAAAGTCTATTACATCTCCTCGCTTAAGACATAGCAGTCACCTTAGAACAGGTGAAATTACATGCTGGGTTAATATGCAAAACAAAAACCATTTACACGAGAATTTGCTGATCATTCTGAACTGCAGCTACCCTTTCCAGTCAAGAAGTTTTACACTAATTAAGATTAATCAGTGTACAGGTGGTGATGTTTCAGTCACTTCAAGTTCATATAAATAAAATACCTCCGTTATGAAATCAGTGAGGTTTATCTTCCAGCAAACTCCATGTCACATTCTGCTGCCTTATAACTGAACACAACTGAACACCGTTCACTGCAAGAGAAGTTGCCCTCCAACATTTTTGTCATACTTGGCAATTCTGAGCACTGACAAACAGGGAAATGGTGGTGAATGAAATGGCAAGTACCTGTGCTAGCTTGTGCAGAAATAATGTACGACAGCCCATGCTTAACATTTTCTGTGAAACCTTGACTTCATTAAACTCAATGGGGAACTGCTCTTTTACTCCACCAAAGCTTGCACTAATTCTGAAGAATAGGGCGTTTTCTACTTACTGCTTCTTTTCAGGGCTGCTGGGAGCCACACATTATAATGAGACAGACTTTCTGCTTCAATTATTATGAGAAAATCTGAAGCTTTATCTAGAACTGCAAATTAGACGAGGTGAACAGAAAGAGATGCAAGTAGTGAGGTCTGAGGTCTGTAGGAATGGGAATTTACAAGGCACTACTAATGTCTACTGAGACCCAAGCTCACAGTCCTCAAAAATCAGTACTATAGTAAAGCTTTTACGAAAAACAGAAAGAGTTGTGGTATCACTTCCCTTGTGCTTAAACAAAGGCTTTCATATGACCACAGTCCAATCACAAAAAAAAAAGTAAAAAAAAAAGGTATACTGGATAAAGAAAGGCTTTCTGTGTAGCATTCTGATAAGAAAACGTATCCTGAGTTACGGTCCTAAGATCACAGTGAAAGCTAACTAATTCTCATATGCACTGAATCAACTTTTTGTTGTTGGTGGTGGTGGGTTTTTTTTTTTTTAGTTGGACATAGGGTAATTGGGAAAATTACTTCTTTCCATAATTTCCCAATAGTGGGAAGAATGACAATAGTATATATACTGAAATGTTTTTTCTATAAACATTTTAAACCTATGGGTAATAAACTTTAGAAAACATTAATAATTACATGGGTGATGGAAACATATCTGTATTTCCAACAAATATGGAACTAGGATCTTTATAATCCTGCATGACCACAGATTTTTATCCAGACAACTCCTGCATTAACATTGGCAATGATACTGCGACTCTAGTTTATGAGCTGATACTCAGCTGCCTGCTGCTTCACAATCCACCCAAAAAACCAAATAGGTAAGGTTCCCATTTATGAAGCTGGGAAAATGTTACAAAAAGCATAAAACAAAATGCATGTTTAAAGTATAGTTGACAGCCAAACCTCTTAAGTTTTCTCTTCCTTCAAACCTCTAGCTCTCTCCTACTTTGGATGCATAAAGAACATCTCAGATACAGAAGTACAGACAATGCGGCTCATGTATGCTGCTTCTTGAAGAAGAATACAAAATTAGCTTGGAGGAAGGAAGAAGCAGCAGCTGAAGACATCTTCTATCCCCACCTTCCTCCCTGAAACTCCTCCTACCTGTTTTCATGAAAATCAGAAAAGGGAATATAGAACAGACTGTATTATAACTGTAACTACTTGATTCATTTATCCAATCAAACCCAGCAGTGGTAACACAACCAAGCAGTATTATTTACTACGATCTAAGGCTCCTCATTGCCTCATTTCAAAATGCAACTCTAACAACCAGACTTATTTTCTCTCCTGGAACTTCAATTACTTACCACTGCTATCGTATCGTGACTACTGAAAAAAGCTGGAATAACATGAAGAATTATAACAGTCTTGAAAAAGGTCTGGATAAACATCTCAGAGTCATAGCTCTCGGTTTGGGTTGGTTCTCTGTGAGCAACCCACAAATTACATACTCTTAACATGCACGATAAACTGGCTTTATTAAAACTGTCATTCTTTACTCCCTATCTCTCAGTTTTGGGAGCTCTTGGTCAGGCAGATTTTGACACACAGAAGAAAAATGTGTTTAAAATTTAAATAAAATATATGCCTATGGTGATAAATTCCTATTTTTATCATCAATAAGAGTCTATTAATCACCCCAGGGTACTTCAGGAATTCCATCAAATTGACCACTAACCTCTCAAGCAAATCCTTGAGATACCACAAATCAAATCAACACTTCCTTCCTAATCGCAATGCATATGCACTGTCCATGTCAAACCGATTTATTACTGCACAGCAGCAATGGGATGTGGCAAACGGCCAGGCGCAGAGGGCCACATGCTTCTGAACATTTAAAGGAGCTCTCATGAAAGTATGCTGAGACCATAGATGTAGGCTGAACTCAAGACGTTTCCAGAAAGGTAGTCTCTGTAACTCTCCTATTTTTCAACCAGTACAGGTCACTCCAGGTCAGCAACATCATCTTTTTTTTTTCCAGTTTGTGCCTGTTTCATTATTCAGTACAGTGCCATTTCTGACCAGATTAAAGAAAAGACCTTCCAGAAGCAATTTATCAATGCCTTTCTGCTCCTCTTTCAACTGCTGCTACTTATAAGACAGCTGCTGATCCTGCTGCCGAAACTTCTGCAGAAGTACAGAACGCAGATGACATGCAAAGATGAATCTTTACCTACTTTTAAAATATGTTGGCATAGCTCAGATCTGCTGGACAGACATCTTTCTAGTAGAAATCATAAATTCAAAATGACTATTGTTTCAGTTTTTCTTAATTGTTTCAAATAAAATCCTGTTTCTATACTTTGGCTTTCAAGCAACACAATTTCCTTGATTCTCAAGCATATACACTTATGTAAACTATCATTTCTAGTAAGTTGCATAAAAATGAAACTGTCAGAAATAATAAAGAACATTATCAAACTCATGTTGCTTGTGATTAGATTATGAGAATAGGTGACTTACAGTTATTAGAGCTACGGCTACAAAGCCCTCCACTCTGCAGATGATGCAAATAAGGAGATATATCAGAGTGATGTAAGAGTCAATTATGTAAAAGAAAATCTACCACTTCCTCTGAAATCCATTAACTTGCTGAGGAAGATGCATAAGAAAACAAGGACAGTTATTCACAGTCAGACCAATGGTCAGTCTAGTCTGGTATTCTGCCTTCAACAGGGGCCACAAGTAGATGCTCAGGGATGAGTAAGAAGAGGGCAAGTAAACAGTACGTTCTTGTCTAATATTCTTCCAACTATGTTCAGTCCAGGGACTTCCTGAGCTGGACATGGTTTCTACATATTTTGTAGAACCTTCCACGGATTTCATTCCAACGAAGTCATGCAGTCTTCTCTTCCATTTTTTAGCATCCACAGGATCCTTCTACAAGAGTTTTCCACACCCGCAGCCGCTGCTTGAAGAATCACCTGCCTTTATTTTAAATATGGTTTCTACTAGATTTACTTGGCACTCCCTAGTTCTTCCACAGGAAGAGATAGTTCGCACTCATGTCTATCATGATTTGTAGCCCACTATCAATCCTTCCTCAATCAAGTTTCCAAGACTGAAGAATCTTAGTTTACTAACTCTTCATAGGAGAGCATGTTCCATATCTGGAGTTCATGACCCAAGCTTGGTAGCTCTGCACTCCATGGCACTCTCACACTCCCATAATTACCCACAAATAAAACAATCCTCCATCCTACAGTATGTTTACTGAAGTAACATTCCAAACATCACACATTGTATACATTTTAAACATAGGGATAATATTTTAGGCCACAGAGTTATGCCTTCTTTCCCAACTCCAGATACCAAATATCTTACTATTTCCCTGAGCAATATTAGAAAGCTCCTGAAACTCATTAGGAGCATTACTGATGTCTGATGTCTTTCTTTAAATGTAATAGAAGTTTTGTGGGGAAGATGAGGGAGGAGAATAAAACAAGACTGAAACAGCAGCGAAGAGAGTAAACTGGAGCTTACGGACAAGACAGCGCCTCTGGAAATGCCCAAGTCTTAGGAGATGAAATACACAGCAGCCAAAGAACCACTCTCATTTTAATATACCACACCTTCTTCTTAACCATTAATGAGATCTTAAAAGAAAAACAAACAAACAAACAAGAAAACCAAAACCTGAGAAAAAGAAATCTAAGTGCCATTCTGTACACAAAACAGAGACCATTCTTTTTAAGCTCTTCCTTTGTGCTTTGCATAAATTATCCTTCCAACATAGCACCTTTTATTTTCATCAAATGTTGCCCTTAGATACACTACAGTATAGTTACATAAAGAGTATAATTTCTCTGAATTTTATTATGCTCATTATTCTAATTTATCATTCCTCAAAATCATGTTTTTTCCATTGAAATTGTGAAATCTCAAAGTCTTCATTCAGTACCAGAACAGACTATGTATCACAATACTATTGCTAAAAGGCACACTCTATATTTCAAAGAAATGGAAATTCAATTGTTGTCTATTATTCAAAATAAAAATGTAATTTTAAACAGGATCTACCAGTGCTGATTTTAAGAATGCAAAATTTTAAATAAAAACTTATTTCCAACAAGGTTTAGGACTGTACCTTTTAAATACGATAACAACTGAAAAATATACAGCAATAACTTCACTGGATAGTATATAAACATTTAGTCCAATTAACTCTTCACAGAAGCTGTATGCAAGTTAAAGACAGTCCTTAACTTCTCTTAATTCACTTTAAGTTTTGCAAAAAATGTAGGTGATGCCTAAATATGATAGTCTCCCTGAACATGAATTTGACCTTCCACAACCCCAGTCCAGCGTTTTTTCATACAAGTAACTTTTATACAGGCAAGTTTTACTGGGAAGTGCAGTGGGCTGCTCCTATCTATAATACGTATTTGCATGACTGAGGCCAAAATTAGCTGAAACCTTTACTGTAAAGACAATTAGACAAAACAAAGGAGTCCTAACTGAAGTCTCAATCATCCAAAAGCTCCCAAAGGAAGCCAAGACAAAAGCAGCCGCTTTATAAAACAAATGCATATTCTTAACTTTAATTGACGCCTTGTGAACTTTTCAATATTGCAATGGGAGAAGGAAAATAGATGCCAATCTGCACAACATGGGTTTCTAAATTGAGCGAGAGAAACTAGGCTAACTACCAAAAAGTTAAAGCATCCAATTGCCACTCATTTGAAAACTTAAAAGCACAGACACACTGCAAACATAGAAAATCTAAATATTAATACTTTAACTGCTACCTAGGGATAGTGAGAAAAAGGAAAAAGTATGAAAGAAGCAGCCTTTATCACTTTCAGAATGTCTTCCTCAAAAAAAAAAAAAAAAAAAAGTTTTAAAAATAACTACTGTCAGGAAGTTTTTGCATATCCATGCTTGTCCCTCAGAAAGAAGGATTAATCACTGACAAACTTTCTTCACATGTACCGTTCTCTGTCTGGTTATATACATTATTTGTGGCTTTTTCCTTCTGGCTGAATTGTCCAAGGGAAAAACTGCAGTAGGACAGGCTAGACATCTCAACACCGACAATTGCTTCCGTGGTGTAAGTTTGATCTTATAAATAATAGAGGACATGAAATAACAAAGTATTTTGACTTAACACATAATTTTTCTTCAAAGCCCACTGTGGTCTTTGCCATCCTTTAATATCCTACAGGATACTTATACACCAGGATCTTGTCTGTATCATCAGGCATGTCTAACTCCATGAACAACACATCTAATTTCAATCTCTTTTTCTCCATTACTCAGGCAGTTTTCCTTTCAACTAATGCAAATTTCAGGTCATCAGTTTCTTCAGATATTAAAGATCCAATTTTGGGGGGGAGAAAAAAACCCCACACCTCCCACAAAACAGATTTCACCACTTTTTGTTCATATGCAGCGCTCTCTCATTTCCTCCATGTTCGTGAACATCTATGAGAGAGAGACAGTATCCACGTGGGTGGTTAATTCATTGTTAAATTTCTTGTTTGCCCCACTGTGGCAGAACATATGTTCACGTGAAAGAGTTGGTCTTGCCTGCTCTCCTCTTCCTGACAGCAGCTAACGACAAATGCTCAAAGAAAAATATAAAAGCACGACAAACACAGAGCAATCCCTTCCTGGCATGGCCCGGCTTTCACAGCTCGGCAACTTTGAGCCAGAGGGTCTAAGGAGTGCAGCATGTTTGCAGCCCCACCTCATCCACCCTATGCAAATCAGGATAACCCTTTTCAGGGTATTTTTGGCATAAAATCTGGGCAACTTACTTCAAAATGTCTTGTGTGGAAAAAAGTGCTTTCTTCTGATAGTTTTAAATGTACTGCCTGCTAATTTCATTTTTCAGTTGATACTTTTTGTCTTATGAGACAATCACAATAAATTTACCTTCCCCCAATAATTCATAATATTTGAGACCATTACCAGGTTACTAATTTTCTGTCCAGGCTACAGAATTTTAATCTATTTCACTACTTCTTGTACAGAAGCCGTTTCATTCTTCTGCCATTTGTGTTGCTCTTTTGTACACGTTTTCCAAGCTCTATTATGCCACTACTAAGAGGGGGTGACCAGCACCACTGACAATAAGGTACCAGTTAGCTTTTGTTGTGCAATATCACAGTGAAATCTTCTGTTTTGTTTTTCATTAATTGCCAAAAATACCCTAACATTTGCTGAATTTCAGATGTTTGAGATCACTGAAGGGTTGCAGAATGATCTCTCAAGCACCTCTGCTTTTATCTATCCTGAAAACTTTTGGATTTGCTATAAATGCTACACCCTCCTTTTCTGACCTAGTTGTGTCTTTTGAATGTTATTTGTTCAAAGGAGACCAAAATGGTAACTATATTCACTCTCACTCTATGCCCTATCTTTCAAACTGTTATTGGAAAGCCTCTCTCTTACCTTGTAATAGATTAAAGAAACTAAAAGCCTTAAGTGAATGAACTTGTTGAAAGCTTTGTGAAAATCCAAACAGATTATATCAACTTACATAAAGGCCTGCAGATTCTCACCGTTTTGCCATTTGTGACGCAACCCCCTCATTAACTCTCCCATCATATAGCGTATTTATGCACAGTCCGGTTTCCTTGTAATCTGCTTGATATGGCAGTCCGTATTTCGTTAGGCCAGTCTCACAATTCCTCTTTACAAAAGCATCACATTTGCCAGCCTCCTTCCATCCAGTTTTGCAACTGATTTGGGCCTCAAGGAACACAGCACAACAGGCAAGTTCAATTACTTCATGCTTGAGCTCTTCTAGAGTTCAGTAAATGCTTCCACATCTTGCAACTTAGTACTATTCAGTTTATCAAACTTACTGACATGCCAGCTGGAGGGTGAATCTAGGGAATCTAGGCTGCCTACCCACTTTCCCATTTCCACAATAAACTGCCTCAGCCTTGTCTTCTGCAGACGCTAGCAGCAAGTGTTAGAATACGACGACACCAGTTGTCCTACAATAAACACAGCCGCAGTGATCTCTCTTTGGATCAACTTCTTGATTTACAACATACTACATTTTTTAGCATGAATCGGAAACATGAAAATATCTCCTTTAGCAGTTCCATTAGCATTTACAGATCATGCCAAGATTCTTAGCTTCGGGTCCAAAACAACCCAAAAGAAGAGGAATCAGCAGAGCACCCAGCACCCCCGTAACCGCCGTGCACTCGTGTGCACCCGTCACGTTCAGCAGCTACAGCTTCCAGACCTTGGTTCCTGGCTTGTCCACTAACAACATGTGAAACCAAACAACTCCTTATTTTGCTTCATCCATCAAAGAGGCTGGATTTTGTTATGTTTGAGGCAATGGTTCAAACAGTAAAAGAACATATACCAAGTCTTATACCAATTTAAGGTATTAATCACTAATTGGCAGGTAAAGGACATTAATCATCCTGTACGGGAACAAGTGACAGGGAAGCCACCCTGCAACTTCACCTGCAGCCGTACAGCTGCGATACATACCGCAGGCAAGGCCCTAGGAGTTGAGCTGTGCCCACAGTAAAAACATCGCACC
>NW_009211875.1:0-4525 GCF_000690835.1 Fulmarus glacialis
TAATAATATATATGGCATATACAAGAATATGTCCAACCTTTTTTCCTGGAATACACGAACAATTTATACTGTGTCTTAATGTTGTAAATGAAATCTTTGTGCACCACTAGCAGTACCACCACTGGCTGTCCCTGATATGTTATTCTTTGTAAATTAAGTTGTTGTTACAGCATGCTATCCAATAATAAATGAACAACAGTGCTAGACAGCCCCAGTGCAGCCCACAAGCCATTGTCTTAGCAGTGCACATATAGCTAGCTTCTTCATATGTGTTAACTTATATATAGATATATTCTTTTCAGTGTTTAAAACTGTTCAAATTTTGGTGATTAGAAGGTATACAACATCTGAAGAGAAGAAAAGAAGAAAAGAAAAAAAAGATAAAACTAAAAAACCAGGTACCAGGTGGCAGCCTTGTTGTTGCATTTATCTTATAAGTAATGTGTCAATTTTTTCCATAACGAGCACATCCTGTATTGTGTGTGTCCACTCAGTCATTGATGGAATTTCTGTGCTTTTCCAATTTCTCACAATGACACTTTTCGATGCCATGATCATGGCTGAGAGCAGAGGTCACCACACTGCCTCCTGGTCAGCAATTTCAGGCATAGCAAAATAAAAGATGTGTCAATTTGTGTTTAGTTGTTTTGGGAAGTGGGGATTTCTTTTTTACTTGGTTTAGTCTAAGTGACAGACTTTCTGGATGAAGCCGTTCACCACTCATTCTTCCTCCTTTCAAACAATTTATGATACAATTACGTTTAGTTTTCCGATGTTAACTTTATATGCTCAACAGGTTCTTTTACGCGTGTAGTTTTAGAAGGATGACGACACACATAACACACTGTTTTAATTTGTTATTTGCAGCATTAAGAAAGAAGATACTCCTTTCTGTTACACCTTACCTAGGATTGTGAAATGAATCTTTGAAATATAATTGAAGAAAAAAAAAGAAAAAATAAATTGGAGGTTCCCTTATGTTCAATGACGGTTCTCTGCTCTTAGCAGCAGCAGTTAAGAGACAAAACACAGTATAAACACCAGTTATGTCCATGGAGATATTTTCCATATATAAATAACAACAGCTACCTTTGATATGTATTCTTTTTTCTTTCCTTATTCCTTCTAGGTTTACATCACTTTGTCTTTGCTACATAGCCTATAATTGGCAAAATGAACTAACTTTGTCTCTCAACTGAGACCATCAGCTTCCTCATCTAAACGGACACAAAGTGAGACTTTACAGAGACTCTGCTACTTCATTTCATATTCCTGAGATGATAATAAACATCTGGAAGAGTACATTTTTATGACTAAAATATTTAAATGCAGATCTTTCCTACAACCCAGTGCTAGACCCTAAAAGTTAAGAGTTTATAGTGACAACGGACGCTCTGTTTTACTCTAGAGTCATGTTTCCTGTTCACAGACTGTTAATAGAAAGAAAATCCAGAAACAATCCAATGTTATCCAGGCAGGGTTTTCTGAACTGTTTCTAGAGCCAGTCCATGCCACGATAAGGCAAATTCAGAAAACTTTAACTGACAGGTAAATCTCATTTAAGTCCTCCAACCATATTAATATCTTAACGTCTCTGAAACTCATTACATGGAGTATAAAATTAATTTGCATTAAAGCACATTTTGTTTCATAAGATGCGCTAAACACTGATTACAAAAACTTCCTTATTGAATTTCTTTACAACAAATGTACGGGTACAAGAAATGTGGCACATTGGATATCAATATAGTAGTGCCAAAGGAAATCAATACAGTTTTTACCATATGCTACTCCTTCATTGGTTTCAAGTAAACGTTATCCCCTAAACGTGTGAAAGGAATAACATAAATATTATTTACCACACTTTTTTGCATTCCTACTCTTGCTTTGGCTGAGAAAATGAAGTTTAAAAATACGCCTATACAAGACAGCAACTTATACATACTTCTCCTGTCTCCTTTCAATACAAAATGTCTATCTAAACTTCCTCTTTAGCAGCCACAAACCTGATATTTTTTTTTTTTCCCCACTAGGAAGAGAGAGGATAAAATATTTTCCCAGAGTTGTATTCATCAACAGGTACAAGAAATATCATTAAGCTTCTACCGCAGTATCTCCTTTCATTTCCCTTACATATGAAAGCCCAACAAATAAATCTAAATAACAACTCTGAGTTATTTCCACTTCAAGTCTTCCCTTGCCAGCTTGGCTGGGATGAAACAAAGCCCCCAGAATGGCCATTAATGTTTCGTGGATCTATTGCTCTTCATTCAAAGAGTGTTCATAAGGGAAACAGACAGATCTTCTTCAAGGCCAAACTTATTTTCTTTCCACAATGAATGCTCCTTGTGCCTTCCACCCACACTCACCAGTACAAACACAAAATGCAAGACTCATCCTGAATGTAAGAGTGGTTCTTGCCGCTCATGGCAAAATAAATAAATAAGTAGACAAATAAATAAATAAATAAATCACATTTTTACTGAAATGTAAGAAATATAAGAAAATTGAAGATTTTAGAGGTTGGAGACAGGTCGGAGACAGCCTTAGACTTCTGTTGAAAGCAGCAAAAAGCAAGGCAAGTCCCTGACCTGTCACTAGCTTTGGTAACGCAGGGAAAGCATCTTTTAGGCTATTAAAGTATCAATATTAGCAGAGAGCCATACCAAGGCAGTTCATTAAGTTCTTTTAGGAGAATTGTCTTTCATGAGAACAGAAGCAAGAAAGTGCAAAGAAAATTAAGTGACATACAACAATAGAGCAGGGAATAGTGCTTACAAACACTTAAACACACAGATCAATGTCTCTGTTGAAGAAACATGAGAAATACATCAAATTTTTCTTTAACAAGAGACCTGAATTTCTCTGCTAGAAAACACAATAGCAATTTATTACTTCAAAAAGTCTTAAGTTATGTCTGGCCTAAATGCTATTCATTGATCTTGCCAGCTGTAATATTTTTGGCCAGATACGGCAACGTTACAAGGAGTGTGGGATTACTAGTGTCTCTTCAGTGAATCCAGAATGGTTTCCTTGCTGATACAGATTTCACAGTGAACATTTTAAGTCTGTAACATAAACAAGTGTAAGAGTAATTGCATGTGAATGAAAAGATTCTCCCCTGGGGAAAAGGCTATCACTTTTTTAGTACATGAGGGAACACATTTAAGGTCACATAATTTTTACTCCAAAATCTAAAGTGCTCAGGATGCTTAACACTAGCATTATTTCTTCAGAAAGTAAGAAAGAACAAATTTCTAAGAACTCATCTCAAAAATGTCTTTGAAGGTCTTGTTCCAGATGACCATGTTGTTAAAACTGCAGTGATTGGCCTTGGTATATTAAACCTTCTTTTATTTAAACTTTTAGCTAGATGTAGCAAAACAGGAGAAAAAAATCAGGAGAAAAACCAAGGCAACTCCATTTTCTTCCTCTCAAGGGCATGCTACTGTAAGCTTTGTTTAGGTGTTCATATGGCTACAAGGTAGCTCCTCTGTTGTCACCTGGTGCTGAGCCTGTTAAATCGAGTACTTCCAGACAAACTCTGCCTAAAAGCTGTTTTGTTTTTTTCTTTTTAAGACTTTTTTCCTCAGTGTTTGGAGTCAGACATAGGAACTAAATGGAATTCACATTCAATTTAATACACTCCAAAGTGTGATCACAACAGATGATTTTGATGGCTTGCTGTGGCATGATTTATGCCATTTCACTACTTCTTCATTCTTCCAGGCTCAAGCGCATCTTATTTTTCATACCAATTAGCTTAGGAACACCACAGATCCACCTGAGCATTACACTGTGTTGTTAGCAGGTATGTTTTCAAAGCACTGAGCACAGTTACTTAGCTGTAACAGCTTCGAAAACTTACACTCTCTATCACACCCATCACCACCCCCCCGCCCAAGAGAAATAACCCTTCCTTCTCTTCCATCCCCTGTTCAGTGTTATGCTTCCCGAGCAAGATCTATGGATGGGTTCTTTGGTCCTTAATATTGTAACTTAAGCCTTTACATCCTCACGGTCAGAGAGTGAATGTAAAAGTACTCTGTATGCATGTACTTCCTTGTAGCTTATTAATGACAGCATTTTTTCTTCTTAATATTCTGCCCATGTTCCTGTTCAGAGGAAGGCTGAATGATGTAGACTGTTTCTTGAAATCTTTGCCTTGATGATTTTTGCTTCCTTTATCCACATCAGCATGAGGTACAATCAAGAAATAAAAGCCTATTTTTGAGATACTGATAGGAATAGCAGAGTGCTTCCCTCCTCACCCCTCCCCTGCACTCTCTCCCTTTTCTTTTTTGAGCAAATGATAATTTTTAGGTAGGGCTTTCTTTGGGAATCAGATTGATTTTTTCCTCCTGTTCAGTGCTCATCCAAAATCCTACCAAAGGGAAGTCTGTAATACAAGTCAGCTTCTTCCGAAAGTTCATTCCCATTCTGGAAGTTCATTCCTACTCTTCGTGCTTTTTGCAGGTATTTGCTCTACAGCTTCATTTTCCCCCCTCCCCCTCTCCCTTCCCCC
>NW_009211876.1:0-744 GCF_000690835.1 Fulmarus glacialis
CGTGCCACGGCACTGGCCTCGCCGGGGAAGGGATGCTGCACGGAGCGGCGCTGGGAAGGCTGGTGCCGAGTGGAACGCTACATTAAAAGGTGTTTTTGAAGGAAAAATAATAATGCAGAACGGCTCCTCTCTTTCCAGGCTTTCTGCGCTCTTCTCCATAGGAAATTTGCCCAGTCTAGGCAGTTCTTGCCAGAAAACCACCTTGACACTAGATCATATTTTCTTATATCTGGTGCCTTAAGAAACCGAAGGAAAATGGTTATCTGTTGTTCACTCTGAGACACTATGGGTCATACTGAAAGAATGGCTTAATACTTAACCTAAAAAAAGATCCATCTTAATAAAGTGTTAGCTAAAGTCGAGGGATCTTTTGGTAGGAATAGGTGGAGCTACGCTTAAGGTACTGGGCTGGGACTGATGACCAGGACTCGGTTCCTAGCTGCAGAACTGAGTGATCCCAAGCAACGTGTCAGTACCTCTTCGTCCCACCTGGAAGAAAAATCATAGGTTTTCTTTGCCTTGTCTCTAAGCGGTGCGCTGGGACCCGGGGTTCGTGTCCGGGAAGCCAGCAGGAAGAGGGGTGACATGCCCTGGGCTGACCAGATGAACCCCTGCCCTCCCCAATGCCCTTCCTCCGCAGAGCGGCGGAAGATCCCCCACTGCCTCTGCCCTGTGGCCTGCTCAGAGCAGGTTAAAATGGCGAAGGCAGTGGCTTCTGCGTGGCCCTGCCCAGGCGCTCCGGGG
>NW_009211877.1:0-25957 GCF_000690835.1 Fulmarus glacialis
AGGTGGGCTGCAGCTGGGGCGCTTGTGCCGCCGAAGAAGCCGGCAGCGTAACTTTTCGAGCGGTTTTCCGCAGCCTTGCACCGGGAGTCGGACGCGCCCCTGCTGGCTTGCGCCTTTGCCTGGAAGCGCCGTGAGTGCAAACCATCCCCAGCCTTTTCCCGGCGCTTTTATTCCTGAGCAGATCTCGCGTGTCGCTGCTTCAATCCGAAATGCTGCCCTTTTTCGCGCTCTACCAACAGTTTTGGAACATATTTGCAAGAAAAGAAGGGAAAAAAAAAATGCCTAACTACCAACGAAGCCTTTTCATGTTCTTAAAGACAGATAAATTAATCTGAATTGTAAACACATGGCTGTTTATACAATAGCTTTAGAAAACTTTGTCCTTAGTCTTGTCAGACAAAACAGCAAATGTCCTAATTGTGTTCTTTACAACTTGGTACGCTGGCACCAGTGTGAGAAGAGTTTTTATTAACGACTATTTTTCAGCCTGCTGTTACTAATTAAAGTCAGTATTTTTAGAATGATCACCCTAGGTACACTGAATTGTTTTCTCGCAAAGCAGTTGCTGCTTATACAGGAAACATAATGGTATGTTTTACCAATTGTGAAATGCTGATAAGATTTTTTAAATTAAAATATTGTCCCGCCCAAGTTCTCAAACAACTGGTAGCTGTCTTCTACAGGTTGTGCTGTTACATTTCTCGTGTAACTTGTCTATAAACATGTACTATATTTGAATAGTGAGTGGAATTCAAATTTTATAACTTCATTTGATCTTTGTAGTGGCATCATTTGTGAAAGTCAGTTCTGCCTTAATGAGTGGCACCCATGCTGAAGAGTCTTTTGCAATACTTCACGACGTGTGTGAGGGATGAGGGAACAGTCTCTCTCTTCTGCGTGCTTCCACTTTGCACGCTTTATCCTCTTACAGTCTCACTATTGAAAAACAAAACGAAGCCAACCAGTTCTCTGCTTTTCCAAAAAAAAATTCATTAACATGGATACTGTAGAGCTGAGCTTTTCAAAATGAACTGGTGGTCAGTAATGTAGTTTTAAACTTCACATGCTCCCTGCCTCACTGCCCGCTGTAACTATTAAGATTATAGTCTAATGTAGACTGTAACAGGGGTATATCTCCTGTTTCCGTTTGCTCTTTTTGTTGCTATGAGTTAATGAGCAGAAGCAGGAAACAAACCACCTCTCTCCCTTGAAAGTAAGCAAATAAGTATTATTTTCTCTGTAGTAGAGGGTTTGAAAATGACATGAAAAGCTAGCATAGATATGTAAAAACATTACATAAAGAAATGCAGTGTTTGTGGGATAAAGTACCATTCAACCGTAACAGGTATTTTTGGTGTGTTATACCCCAAAAGTAATTGATTGAAATGGTAGACCAGAATGTATGCTGGCAGAAAACTCAAATGTTTCTTTTTGTTTTGCAGTTCTGTGACAGAGCTGATGTATATGGGCAAATTGTGTTATTTCACATAATTGAACAACTCTTAATTTGTCTATGTTAGTGTTTCTGTCTGAAATGTCCTGTGAAACATTTTGTAGTTATTAAACTGTATTTGTTTTGTGTCATATTACTAAGCTGTGTTGGTACAAATTTTGATGAACTTTCTGAAATTATAATAGTGATTTTATATTTGCAGTGTTCTTCAAATGATAGTAGAAATTCTATATTTTCAGTGTTTTTAATAAGTATATTGGAATTTCACAAAACTATATTATTTGCTTAAGATTTAGTTACTATGTATTACAACTTATTCTGCTTTTATAGGCCTGTTTGCTCATATCCTCCAGACTAATATTCACTAATGTGTTTTGGTATTGTACAGACTTTTTCTTTAAGACTTACTTTATCATACTTAGCGATACCAGAAAGTCAAAGTTAGCTTGGCCATATGTAGTATTGTGGTGTAACCATTTTTCTGACCCTACTGTATATGACTGAATGTCGTTATGCTATCAAATTAATAAAATTCAGTGCTATAATTATTAGAAGTAATTACAGTAGTATATTATTGGTAGGCTCAGTAAGATTCGGTATTTAATTTGTACTGAAAATCAACAGATTAGATCTTGTTATCTTTGGTTACCTGTGACAATTATCACAGGTTATATAGTTTGCTAACAATTTCATGTTTTAGTAAACGTACAGACACCTACAAGGCTTTATATCACTGCAACTGAAATGATGTCTTTGTTTCACTGGATACACTACACATTTTGTAATGTATTACAGAAAAAGGATATTCAGACATACAATTACTTTGAAACTGTGGAAGTTTGTGCCATTTTTGTGCCATATCTCTATAGCTCCAGGTTCCAAATCTGCAAAGAAATTAAAAGAAAACTTAGGCAATTAGGTAATTTGATAATTTAGTTTTGATCTAGTTTGTTAACAGTTTATAACTCAACTAATCTCTGTTGGAATCTCTCTGGTTATGAGAAATGCTATTTTCATAATTTTTCCATTTGCCTGTCATGCCATTGTTGCAGTAAACCATATTTGAATGCTGAGGGCTTTTGCAAAAGAGCTACATTTGTCCTTTGTCTTGAAGTTTCCTAGATAGATTCAGTGAGCTGTTATTTATCATTTGTGTAATTGGCACAAAAAATGCACAATAATATTCAGCTACTGAGGGAGGGAAGAGATAGCTTTTCCAGTGATGTAACCCAGTTTTTTCTTTGGGGTTTTTTTTTTTTTTTAGTGTATATACACATTAATAGCAAAAAGCCCTTTAATGTTGAATTACTTCCTAACTTTACACTCACAAAATTACACAAATAAATTAATAGCTGGAAGTCTTCACATCCCTGGAACTTCATCATTAGAGAAAAGTAATGTATTAGCAGCCTGATGTTTTGTTTTTCTAATAGTCAGGTTTTGGAATGACATTCCTTTATCAGTGGTTGTCATCTGGAATAAATGCTTGATGTATAAGGGGTATAGGTTAGGAAGGCAAATAGATAAATTGACTTGTGAATAGAGTTAAAAGCAATCCTCTCATAGCAAATGCGGAATCATGAGGTAAGACAGAGCTGGGGTTTACTTCTTCCCAAGAGCAGCTTAACTATATTTTCATTGTGTGTTTTTTATAGTTGAATTTAGGGTATTTTTTAAATAGATTAGAAAGGTAGTTGGAAAAATGTTTTTTCTTATCAGCCACTTCAACATTAGAATATTGAATCTTAATTTTTTTTTTGTAACTACCACTTTTTATTGTATTTTTTGCATCAGATTATTTATAATCTAATACTCTCTTAATTGTTTCCTTTCCTCTTGCAAGCTAGTACCACTCTTTTAGGTGCCAGGTACTACAGTGCTTTATGTTGACCAGGTTAGCAGCACAGTTTTGGAGGGTACCCAGGGGACACATTAGGCTATTCTCCAGACAATCGAGAACAGAAATATTCACTGTAAGGCAAATTAAAACATGTATATGTTCATGCTTTTAGAGAGCAGGTTTTTATTTACTGTTGGGCATTTGTTGGTTCGTTTTTTTGGTTGAAGAACTGTATCTTGAAATGTTTAATGATTATTCTCAGGAAGTACCAGACCTAATTAGAGATAGCTGAATGCACAGTGATCTCTTGGTTCACAAGTTTAGCCTCATCAGGAGGAGGTCAATCTATGTTTAAGGCATGAGACTGGATGCAAGTTGACAGAGGTCTTTTACAGCAATGTGTGAGTTTGGTTAAATATTTGCAAAGCATTTCTTATGTTATGATTTCCATTCAAAGGTTAAGTGTGAAGTTTCATTACTTCTTAAAGCTAAGTTATTTTCTTAAATTATAGGGGAACTGTTGTTATTGAAGCTAGATAATTGCTGTATTAAAACAATTTGCAAAAAACATACTACATTGAATAGTCACAGCTGCATCATGGAGACATAAAAACCTGATGTCCCTTTTTTCAAAAAAATACAAACTAAAACCCAAAAGTAAAGCCGAGTGAATGTCTTCTGTAGTATCTTGAAGGCTGTCCTATTTAGGATTTGGAAGGGTCCTAAGGGAATTACATCCTGTAGTTGAGTATTTAGCAAAATATTCAAGAACAACAGTGGTTTTTTAAATTTGGTAATCAGACAGCTCATATGTAGGTAAGCAGTTGAGACTTTGATCCTAAATTGTATTTTAGGGTTTTGGGTTTTTTTTGGTGGAACTTTTGAAGTCATGGCCCTTCTGTTTCTTCTTTCCCAGGCAGAAATTCTGTGAAAGTAGTATGCTGTGGATTGCATCACATTTTGAGCGTGGGGTTTTTTTGTTATTTCTGTAGCTGAGAGCAATGTCAGAAGGATTTCTTGGTAATTTTTCTTCCATGCAAGTAGTGGTTGGAGACCACTAATTTAACACTTCAGATACGATAAACAAATGTGTGTGTGTGTGTGTATATTTTTTTAATGTGTATCTATTTATCTAAAATGTTGTTTGCATATTGCCCACATATACAAGATATGTGCTTTCAAGTACCTTATACACTTTAAGTATGTTACGATGTGACTGAGTTCTGAATAAGCCTGTGGTCCAGCTCAGAGAAGTAATTATTGTCAGATTAGTTCTCACTTGCTCAGACTGAGTTTATTGCAATTTTACGTAGCTGTAGTCCTCCAGTTATTTCAGTCAGTCATCCTCTAGATATATGGAAGTAAGAGTTCATATTGTGCAACAAGGGGATAGTTTCAAAAGTTGAACAAATTGTCATTTCTATTCTTTGTGTTAAAACATTTTTCTGCGTTTCCTCCTTAGTGGAGGAAACCTTTCTAAAACAATGGAATTTACCTGAGTATAATTAGACCAAGACATCCAGACTTCAGTGTCAACACCAAAATGTACTGAAATATACTATTTCTTGCTATTCATACAAAGCTGCTCTATTTTAATTCTAAAGGCATGACTAGATTAATACTGGCAGCATGTGGAGTTCCTTCTTTTTTTTTCTTTTTTTTGGAAGTTTTTATCTAAACTAAAACACGTGGATGTTGGAAATGACTGACTGAAATGTATTTTTTTTATAGTGTTTGCTTTCTGAAAAGTTATTTTTGAGTAGATTAATTGATTGGTGTAACAGAGTAAATCTGATTTTGGATCCTTTTGGTCTAATACATGACTGAATGTCCATTTGTTGTTGCATATGCAGCTGAAATGTATGTGTGAAAATTGAAGTTTGAGATACTTATTTTAAGCTGCTTTTACAGTCAGTCAGTGGAGAGATACAGGCAACTCTAGGGGTAATTTATCTAACCTGTTTTACACGGATACATTTAGTACCTGTTTCTCTACATTGAGTATAAAGGGGGGTGCACTATAGCTGAGTAGGTATACTTGAGCTCTAATTTTTTTGTTGCTGGGAAGGGATAGATGAGCTTCATCCAGGATTTTCACTGTGCTGTAAAATGTGGTGGTATTGCAATGGTGCAGTAAGCCAGAAGTTAACTGAGTAGCAGGTAATGTGGTGGAGTTGGGGAAGATGTAACATGCTGTAGTATAAAAACACTGGCTGTACATCAGAAGACTTAGATTCTGTTCTTAGCTTTGCTGTTCAGTTACTTTGCCATTTTGGACAGCCACTTTATTTGCATTGGCTACTGGTTTCTCATCAGTAAAATTAAGACACTGGTACCTGTTCTTTTCAAATTGTTTTGAGTGTTGTGTTAGTTCTCTATCAATAGTTTTTGGTAGAGTTCACTAGCAATATTTCTGAACAGTAAAGGGAATACTGGTACTAAAATCCTGAAATATGATTGAGAATTAAAATGTCTTTTTTTTTTTTTTCTTTCTTTCTTTAGAGCTTCATCAGATGAAGGAGCGATACTGTGAAACATGACAAAAAACTGGAGTAATTAAAAGTTTTTCCTATTTTAGGAAAAAACCTCAAAATGTATAGACCAGGGGAAACAGTCAAACGTCGACTCAACATGCACGCTCCTCCTCGGATAAGAAGCGTGGAGGTTGCTAGGGGAAGAGCAGGTTATGGGTTTACCCTTTCTGGACAAGCTCCTTGTGTTCTTAGTTGTGTTATGAAAGGAAGCCCTGCAGATTATGTTGGACTTAAAGCAGGAGATCAGATATTTGCAGTTAATGAAATCAATGTGAAAAAAGCCTCTCATGAAGATGTAGTGAAACTTATAGGAAAATGTTCTGGAGTCCTGCACATGGTCATTGCTGAAGGGATTAGTCATATAGATTCATGTTCAAGTGATGAAGAAGTTGGTTTTTATGATGGAAAGGGGTGGCTGAAACCCAAACCTGACTCTAAAGCTCTGGGTATAAACCGAGCAGAGAAAGTTGTTGAAGAAATGCAGTCTGGTGGCATTTTCAACATGATCTTTGAGAATCCTACTCTTTGTGCTGGTTGCTTAGATAATTCCACACCAAAACAAAGATCTTTTTCGGATTCTGCTGCTATTAAATGTGAAACTGGAAATGAAAGTGCAAGCAATCCAAACCTACTGTCAAAGGAAGAAATATCCAAAGTCCTGAATGATGATTCGGTTTTTAGAATTGGACTGGAGAGTGCAGAAGACTTTGCATTAGATGCAAGCATTTTAAATGTTGCCATGATTGTAGGTTACCTAGGCTCCATTGAACTGCCTTCAACAACCTCAAATTTGGAAAATGAGAGTTTGCAGGCTATTCGTGGATGCATGAGACGTCTGCGGGCAGAACAAAAAATCCATTCACTAGTGATGATGAAGATAATGCATGACTGTATTCAGCTCTGCAGTGACAAATCAGGTGTAGTGGCAGAATATCCTGCAGAGAAACTGGCATTCAGTGCTGTTTGCCCGGATGATAGAAGATTCTTTGGACTAGTTACAATGCAGACAAATGATGATGCAAGCTTGGCTCAGGAAGATGAAGGGGTTCTGAGGACATCTTGCCATGTTTTTATGGTGGATCCTGAATTATTTCATCATAAAATTCACCAGGGCATAGCAAGACGTTTTGGACTGGAATGTACAGCAGATCCGGATACAAATGGCTGTCTAGAGTTTCCAACATCATCTCTACCTGTTCTTCAGTTTATTTCTGTCCTGTATAGGGATATGGGGGAATTGATTGAGGGAATGCGTGCGAGGGCTTTTCTTGATGGTGATGCAGATGCTCATCAGAATAATAGTACAAGCAGTAACAGTGATAGTGGAATTGGAAATTTTAACCAAGAAGAAAAGAATAATAGAGTTCTGGTGGTTGATTTAGGGAGCAATCCGAGTAAACACATTCCTAACAGCATATGGGAAAATCCAGTAGGAAGGGGGCAAAATCAGCCTGCTTCCCATTGGAATGGCTTCTGCCATGAACAGGAAGGAAACATTCCTTTAGAAGTAATGCAGAATGATAAGTCCCAAAATGTAAGCAAACACTTAAGTCCTTCTGCTCGTATTGAAGTTCCACTGGTTTCCTCTCGAAATTCAGTACCCCCATCAAAGAAAAACGCTGCAGGCATAGGCAATCAAAGATGGTTGCCTGTGCATGTTTTGCAAGAATGGCAGCATGGAAATGCTAGTGACCAGGAATCGTACACTGATTCTACGGACGGCTGGTCAAGTGTTAACTGTGGAACTCTTCCCCCACCAATGAATAAGATTCCAGCAGACAGATACAGAGTCGATGGCAGCTTTGGTCAGCCGCAGTTAAAATCTCATAAAAATGAATGGTCTAAGAAGATGCTTTGCATGCAGAACAAATTTGGCCCTCCGCACAGTATTAAGAAGTCTAAAGAAGATAAAAAGGTAAGATTATGTTGATACTGGTTCCTAAAAAAAAAACAAACCCCAAACCCAACAGCTTATGGTATTATTACACCATATTTGCATATTCAAGTTTAAACACGTATTATATCATTTACAAAATTTCAGATGAAGAAAATAATACGGTTCTTTCTCCTTTGCAGAGGCTTTGCATATTCCTGTTTAATTGAGTGCAGCTCTGGAATTGTACTTTTGCTGGAAGTGTTGTCTGTTAGAGCTTTCTCACATTTCTTCTGGTCTCTTCATTGTTTCCAAATGTTGCAGTGGCATTGCAATAAAAGAAGACATGACATTCTAGCAACTTCAGTTCCTTCTGACCTCCAGCAGCAAAAGAATGGAAACAGTCTGGATCTTCAGTCTGGTTCCTTTTTTATAGGAGGCTGGCTTGCAAATGTTATTATTTTAGTGACAGCGATTTTTATAGAGATGTAGTCTAATCATTAGTCAAAAACTTTTGTTACACACTTCTAACTTTAACTGAATAAAACAATTTTATTATAAATATTCACTCCAGCAAACCTCTCAATACAAGTAGTGTTAAACCTACATCAAAGGATAGTCATTAGTGCTG
This sequence comes from Fulmarus glacialis, assembly GCF_000690835.1. Classification (NCBI taxonomy): domain Eukaryota; kingdom Metazoa; phylum Chordata; class Aves; order Procellariiformes; family Procellariidae; genus Fulmarus; species Fulmarus glacialis. The sequence continues at coordinate 8,332 of NW_009211877.1, forward strand.
ATTATAGTGTGCACTGTTAGGTCACAAATCTAACATTCTGCTAGTAAGCTGTAATTCAGATTTTATTCCAAATTACTGCTTCATCTACTTGTTTTGTCTACTATTAGGCTTCTATAAACCAAAGCGAGAAGATGAAAAAAAAAAGTGTGGGAGGGGTATCCAACATAAATACATACCGTTCCCTTTGTCACATACAGGTTTTGCTGTTGAGGGAACTAATCTCATGGGAGTCTGTTGTTGATAACTGGGATTCTAGTAAAGTGGAGGTCATTGGTCTTACACTAAAAGAGTTAGTAGCAGAGTTGTATCTAAAACATTTGCTGACTTCAGGAAAAGACAGAACCTTATACTCCAAATTAGATTTCAAGAAGCATTATCCTTCCATGAGGAAGTATTGCCTATATGATTGATTCAAGTGTCCATCATGCTATCCAAATCTATTTTTGAAAAAATGTTTTTTTTCACCTGATTAAAAATATCCAACTGCTGCTCAAGTGGATGACAGTAGAGATTCATTAGTTTTTTCACACTGTTATAAACAAAATCTTTGCATTGGTGTGACACTTAGGCATAGACTTTTTCGGGATTAGAATGCAGAACTTCAGAACATTTTGGTTTTGGCGTGGGAAGAGAAATTATTTTTTATTGCTTTTCTTGCACTGTGAAGCCAACAACTTTCACATACGTTCTTTTGTACGCTTTTTGTGCTGAAAATAAAAAAATAAACTAGTATATGTAATAGTTATACACTAGTGTATTTTTAAGTAACTGCTACAGGCAGCAATGTTTTCCAGACCCACAATAATGTATTAAATTTCAAGTGATCTTAAATACAAGGTGATTCACACTTTTCAAATACCAAACAAATTATCCAAGCAGAAACACTTAATTTGTAAACATTGCTCACCCAACCCGCCTAACAATCAATTCTGTCTGTTACCCTGAAGACTACATGCTTTATGATCTCTTTGCTGATGGAGCAAGGAAGAGGCCTCTTTATATGCAGCAGCTAGTGCAGATGCATTATGGATGTTGGTCCCAAGTGCTCTTTGGGAACAGGACCAGCTGCATGGGATGCTGTTGAAGTTCCTTCAGGGTCTCTGCAACAAGTTTGTGTCTGCAGTGTTGTTCATGATAGTAATATGGCTTAGATTTTTTTTCAGAGATTTAAAACTAAAAAAATTACTTATGAAATGTTTGAAACATTTATTTCACAAAAGTCAAGAATATACTAATGAAAATCTCACAGAATTCTACATATGGGTAAACAGTAATAATATTTCACCTACTGTATCATTCAGATCAGCATATACCAGTATATACATTCCAACACTAGATATCTCAATTAATCTTCCCTTTTAAGTCTAGTTACTAATAAAATAGGCATTCTGTTCTTTGATTAATAACAAATTTGTTTGCAAGACACATTTAAAATGTTCCTACATGGCTTTAGCATTTAGTCTCATTAAGGCTACAGAACCTCTTTTGCATTTTAATTTTGTTTGTCAGTATTATTGAAGGCTATTGAAACTGATGAGAAAAGCTCATGAAAGTCTTGAAATCATTTGCAAGCGTGAGTTGCAAGCACTTAGCATTACTCAGAGTAATTCATAAAGATGAAGTAGTACTATGTTCTCATCTTAAATTTTTAATGAAAGTAGTCAGGGGATGTTGTTATTGATGAACGTACCTCTGTACTTCTTTAGGTACTGCAGAGATAGGGAAAATGTATGTTTTTTGCATATTAGAGCATTAATTCACTTTCGTAAGAGAATGATATTGAGAAATTCAGACTCTCTTTTTGCTTTGTGTGAAGAGAAGAGGTAAGACCGTCTATTCCAAAACATTATTCAGGTGGGTTAGATGCTGTGTTCTAGAAAACCTTACATCCTCAGCTTCCTGTGACCTTTTTAAGTGGTAAGGACTGATTTTACACAGCATGCTTATTCCAGTCATGGAATAAAGTATATGAAGTGGCCACATGGGATTACATTCATATTTTTACAACCTAGTGGCTGAGTCTAATGCTTCATTTGGCAGAGCAGTCCTTAAATTGCTTTTTAATTAGGGTGGGGGTTTTTTGTCTTTTACATTAATACTGAAGGGTAATATATCCTACAAGTGGGAATGTGCAGAAGCCACTAGAGGGAGAAAAGGTTACCAAAGCAAGAGTTTTTTTGTGATGGACTCTGCACATCCATATTACGTACCACCTTCCTTGGAGCTTTCATTATACACTGGGGAAAGGACATGAGGTCCTAGATGCAATTCTGATCTAGCAGAACTGCAGTGCAACTGAACAGTGATGATCACAGCATGTTATACAGGAAAATATGCCACACTGTACAGTGGTAGTGCGGGGTAAGAGGGGCATAAACTCTTTCCTGATTTTACGGCTGCACTGATAAAACATTTGTGCATTGTACAGAGCATAAGAACAGATGTGAGAAAGCTCTAGTGAACATAGCTATTTAAAATTGCACTTTCAGGACTGGACCTGGGAAATGTTTCTTGTGGGTAGGAATAGGTATGGTGTTTCAGACTTCAGGTTACAAGGAAGTAAACGTGTTTTCTGAGCTTTGTTTTCCCTTTAGTGTTGTAGTCCCTTTAATGATGATGTTTGCAGCTCACAAATTAGAATTGTGGTTAATTTTGTAATAATTGGCAAAAACACTTTTGAAATATTAATATTCTTCACACCGCTACGAAGCATTTTAAAGTTCAATATAGGTGTGAATAGTTGAAAAAAATTAAAAACGTCTCATTTGATTAAATGTTACTGGATAGCATGAGGTTTTTTGTTTTGCTTTAAAATGTTGCAAGGAATTTATTCCTAAATTACCGAACTCATTTTCACAATTGCTGTATTTTTTGGTTTTTAATCTTTGGCTTTTAAAATGGTGGTTGTACGTGGGAAGAGGAGAACCAAATCAGGGAAATTTTGATTCTATTCCACCTCCTCTGACTGAGATTTACTGGAAGGTATCTCTGGCCCTATGCACCTCTAAAACGATTTTCTATACCGAACTTCATGTTTCCCGTGTTTCTTAAAAGTTTCAAGATTTCTATTGAAGCATCTTATGAGACTTTTTTTGGGGTCTCCTTGACTAGTGGGAGGCCTGATGGTGTTGCTGAAATTCACTGAAAAGGAAGATCATGGAAGGTGGCTTTGAATCTCAGAATGACTAAGGATGATTTCTGGCAGCGAGAAGCTTCTGAATTGCTGTAAGACCGATACCAGGTAGGGGTGTGTGGTCTAATGAGGTCTATGAGACTAGCAGATGAAGAGACTGGTTATGGTTCCAGTGGGAATGGATTAATTCCTGCTTTTTTTTTGTTGTTCCTTTTGCACTTTACTAGCTTTGCTGTTGCATTGTTATTTCCACCTTCTTCAGCATCCCACCAAGTTCCAGGTGCTTACCTACTCACCCTTTTGCATGATTTTGGGTTACGCAAAAGAAAAGCACCATAAGCAATATGGAAACATCAGGGGATGTTAGGATTGGCAAGGGACTTGAGAAATTGCTGAACAGGGAAGCATTCCTTTCCCTCTAGACTAAATTAATATAATACGTTTTATTTTGTTCAACCCTCACTCTCTGTTTTCGGGCTAGCGCCTGGCCAAAAATATGTCTACCCATTACTGTTTTAAATTAAGTTTTACTGGGAAAATACTCCTTTTTCCACTGGAAAGCTTCATAACAGTCAGTTTAGTCTTTGAGTTTTCTCTCCATGAGGACAGAATCCTAGGCATTGACCTCTCACCATTCTTTTTTTTTAAAAAGAAAGTCTGTTCTAATATTATGGCAGCAAGTATAACGTTTAAGATCACAAGAGGTTTTAAAACCTGAGCTTAATAACTAGTGTTTGGGTACTAGGTTTATTCCAAGTGAATACGACAGATCTATTAAAAAGTAATTAAAAAGCCTTTTAGAATTTTGGGTATTGATTTTTAGAAACCTTTTTCTGCTTCACATTTGTTTTAAGACTTCTATCTTGACCACATTATTGTTTGTGCTCCTTAAGAGTGTGAATTTGTAAACGGATCCTATTTGTAGATCTTAGAGGAAGAAAAAATAGATAATCTCATTGTCTGAGACTTACTGAAAAATAGTATTGCAAATACGTTGTTTTTTTTTAAAAACCAAAAACATATCAACTGCTTTGTAACCTTCATGACTTAAGCTACTGAAAATATTGTAAAAGCGTAGAAGAGAGAAGACAGGTAAGCAATACTGAGGGGTTCACTAATGCATCTTTCCTTGCTAATATATTTTCTGGGTTACTATTATTGTTACTCTGTTTTGATCAGAAGTTTAACTGTAACTACTTCAGAGTTGTCTGACTACTTCCAAAGCAAGTATTACTGAAAAAGATATGCTGTTCAAGTTAAAAATGGAATAGCTTTTTTTGTGAAAATTTGTAATTTGCTTCAAATCCAAGAATTGCAGTTTTTAATGTTGGTAGCTGGATGGTGAACTGAAATGATATTTTAGATGCAAAGACAATGTTGGCAAAGCTGTGTGGTTCCCATATTTATTTTTTGTTGTATAATTACATGTTTTTTTCCCTTTCCTCTACAATTCTGTTTGCTCACTAGCTTAAATTGTTCCACCCCAGCTGTTTATAAGGCAGAATTAATGGCAGCTGGATTGCTATTCTTATGCAGTACAATTTAATGTTAACCTTCAGAATTACAGGCTTTGATCTGATTTGAGATATACGTATATACCTTAAAGTGAACTCAACTGAAATCTCAAACACCAAGCTAGATCTGAGAATGTGCTAATGTGAATTAATCTGCAAAGAGGCATTTGTATGAAACAGGTCCTTTGATACATTTTACTATGAGAAAATGAAAAGCAATTAAATGTTTAGTAATTTCGTGCAGCCTTTTCATATGTATTGTAATCTTCTAAGACAATGATTTAAAAAAATGGTCAGTTCTAGGATCTTTAAAAATGTATAAAAAGCCAAAATAATGCTGGGTGCTTTTCTCTGAAAAAGAAATTAGGTAAAATCTGGACAGTAAATGTCTGTAGAGCAATGTTGACTTTGTAAAATTTTCTCATTTCAAATTTATGTGCTAGAGATTTAGAATTTTTCATTACATCTGAATTTAAATGTTTTCTAGATCAAGTGTAGGTTTGGACTCCAATTAACATCATGACAAGGGGAGATGCAGGCATCTAAGTATTTCTGAGCTAGTTTTGAGTTGCAAAGTTACAGGAGAAGGTAGCATCTTGAGAAACAAAGAGAAAATGAAGAAAATAGTGTGTAGAAAAATAATTAGCACAGAATGAATTGAAATAATGAAAAATGGCTTTATTTTAAGTTTTAAACGTAGAAGCTTTGAGAGAAGAGATTATAAAATTATTGTCTGAGCTTTCAGTTGTACAAAGATAGACCCCTATTCCTTGCAGTTGAGATGATTTAGAGAAGAAAAAGAGCTGTAAAATACCAGTTCTTCACTGGAGAAGAAATAGATCAATATGGAATAAAGGTCTTTAATTAACAAAAATAAATATGGAATTGCTAAAACTTACCTGAAGTGTCTAAACAGAAACATGGAAAAATGAAGCCTCAAGAGAAAGACTTGAAAATTAATCCCATCAATAAAATGGCCAGTAAGACATCAATAAGCTTGCAAAGATAGTACCAGAGAAGGATATTCTGCATCATCAAACCATATTCTAGCTCTTTCAGGCAATCATGTATTATCATGCTCTCCATACACCTAGCAGCTGTACCTTTAAAAAAAATGCGCTTGCACCCTGCCTTCCTTTCCACCCTGCCTTCTACAGGAACAATATTCCATCACTATTACGATGTTAGAAGCTTTTTTTTGTTTTCCAGTCTGAAATCTAGTCATGGCCACCTTATACCCATTTCTTCTGCTGCTAGTGTCTCATTTAGTGAAAGTGACTCTTTTTTCAGTGTTTCCTTTTTGTTTATGCATAGAAATCATATTCTGTATTGGCTTTCATTTTGTTTGATGTAAAGCGCTTGGTCTTTTAGTCATCTGGGAAGTAAAGTTTTCGTTCTCCAGATAACTTCAGTAGCCCTTTTCTGAAACTATTCTAGTTTAAATTCTTTCTTGGAGCTGAGTGACCAAAATTTTATGCTGATTTCCTGGTCAAGCTTTTGTGTAATTGTAGCGTACATTTTCCTGTCTCTATTGTTAATACTTAATAAAATACCTCTTCATATATTATTTACTTTTTTTCATAGCACATAGCATTGATGGTTAATACTTATTTTGTAACTGATCAGTAAAAACATCCATATGTATCAGATGAGATATCCAATATTGAGGTCAATATCCTATTTTGGACACTGGCCAGGAACAGCTGCTTAGAAAAACCATGGAAGAGCAGTGAAAAATATATCCTCCTAATTTTCAGCAGCACATGGTTTAGAGACTTTCCTCTGGTAGAGACACCATCCACATCATTGTGCGTATAACCTTTGTGAACCTTTGTTCTTGAATTTGTTGTTTCTTAAACTCAGTTGTACTTTTGGCAACTTACATATTCTGCAGTTTAATAGTGTGGAAAGAAAACAGTACGTAATTGTACTTTCCGTATAGTTTTATTTCATACCTGCTATATTTGTCATGAGAAATACTGAACAATCTTACTCTCTATTTTCTCTTAGTCATTTTATTTTGTTTTAAACCTCAACCACCAATCACTTACTTTCCAAGCAGAAGTCAGCTTAGTCTCCTCCCATCCAAAAGTTTTTTCATAATTGTAATCTTCCTCCCTTAGTTGTACTATATTACTTTCGAGATGGGTTGACCAGAACTATAAGCAGTTTTTAAAATGTGTGGGCAGGCAATGTATTCATAAAGCTTATTTCTTGATTTCTTTTGCTTTTTCTGATTATTCTTCATTTGGCTTTTTGATTGTTACTGATTATTGGACCATACTGACTTAATGTTCCCAGCTAATGCGTGCCTAATGTTCAAGATGATATGGAACCAATTGTTACGTGTGTACTTGTAATTTTCTCCATGTTTCCCCCTAGTGTACTCAGGTCTTTCTGTTCCTCTGCAATTTCCAACTAACAGGCTTCCAACTCATACAAGATAATATTATCTTGTTATACTGAGAAAATTATCTTACTATTCCATCTACATTAATGCCATCAACATGTGTGGTTTTTTGTTTGAAAAGGGATTAGGATAGTACTGAAATGTAGGTGGTCAGTGTTTTGTACCTAGTATCCTTAGTACAGGAGACAAGCAATAAATTTCATTTACTTGGATGTCCAATGTGACAGGACGGCCTCTTTTCTATGTCTTCTCAGAGTGCATAGAGATCTTACATGAAATTTTACGTCAGTCTTGATTATATTACGGGCCTAACTGCTACTAAAAATGCTACTGTAATGGTTAGAAGGCAGTGAAATGTGTCGTTATCGTCTGATTAGTAAAGAAGTATTCTTAAAAGTGATCAAATCCATTGACCAGTAATGGTGAATAATACCATTTGAATCCTTTGTCATACTGGTGCCAAAAAAAAAAAAAATCATTACAGGAATTGCAGTGTAATTAAAGCCTGCGGAAAAGCTGTCTGTAAAGTTTGAATGATGCTAGGCCTTTTTTAATTAACCCTTCCCCACCTAATCCAATTCCGTGAGGTGATGTCAATCCATGATGAAGGCAGCAGCGCAGGGCAGCCTGGTGGGTGTTAGTTCATTCTGGTTTTGTTCCACAGCATACGGAGCCCTTCCTGTCAGTATGCCTACCTGTACCCCAGGACTTAGTGCTTCTGTTCCTGTTATGGTTCAGGGGACTGGACCACAGCAAGCTCTTTTCCCATTTGCCTCCCAGATTCTTTTCTCTCTTTAAGGGTATGAGAGGCCCTAACCCAACACACCCCATATTTCAATCCGTCCCCTTCTCAGGCCCCATAGACCCTCACTGTACAAGTCCTGCAAGTTTGCACTGTCATATTTTGGGTGGAGGAGCATGTGATGCTGGCTGATAGGATGAGGGGTAAAGGGAGGTGATGGCCTACAGTCTTGCCTGTTCTGCATTGCTGTAGTGGGGCGGTCACTCGGCTAACGGGAGCCATCATCAGGAGAATGGGCGCTTAGGGGTGGTAGTGGACAATAGAGGAAGATTGAGCCAAATGGTCCAGAGCAGGATTTGAGCCTAATATTGATGACAGAATAATATTTGTATCAACTACTTTGTTCTATGATCCTTGCAGTATTTTTTTAGGTTTTGTGCACTGACTATATTGGCATTACTGTGGCATCCCTGTTTCCCATCCCTTTTCAGAAGGATCTAAATTAGGAACTTTCTTTCTGAAGTCTTAAACCTGCATTTTTTGTAAAGATGAACTGACACTCCAGACTGACCCTTCTGCTGTTTAACATCTGAGAGTAAATTTGGCATGTTTTGAATATCCACAGAAGTTTCAAATTATATAATCTGTGTATCTGTGTTCTGAACTATTATGCACTTTACCATACAAAGTCATAGAGTCAAACCTAAAGCCAGTGAGAGTTTTTAAAAGCTTCAATAACTGGAAATAGGAGTAGGACAAATTAAAGTTTGATGATTTTATAGTTAATATGATTAAACTCTGTGACATATAGAACATAGTAAATTCTGTATTAGTTGAGCTCCTTAAATTGAGGCCTTTTAAATGGTGCTGTTCCTTTTTCTTTTTGCAATAAAATCTGTGAATATAAGCACCCTCTTTTTGTTACGTCCCTTTTAGAGGCAATTAATCAGAAATCAGTACTCAAATTGACACTTGTTGTACAGACACTCATAGACAGAGTTTTTGTTCAAAGAATCTAATTTATTGGAGCTTTTAGTATAGGGAGATGCTTACCTGGGGAATTGACTCTCTGGAGCAGGATGGCCAGTTGTATCTGGGTAGTGATGGTTCTTCTTGTTGCAAGCATGATTTAGCTGGATTGTATAAGACTCCCCAAGCTGTTGTTCTGGTGAATTTTTCTAATCCAGCTGGCAAGCGGTCCTATGTGACCATTCTAGCATGTGCGTGGTCCTTTTGTATTATCTTAAATGGTCGGGACAGAGGATAGTATACTTGTTCCACCTGAACAGGACGAGGAAACAATTTCTAACAAAATTACTACATACCAGTAACTCTATTTTTGTTTTAGCGCTCTTATAACTTTGTTCATGACATTCAATTACTTTCTTACGCTTTTTTCCTCAACCATTTAAAATGTTATATCATTCACGTGCCTGTGAATCTTGTGAGATTAGCTTTTGTTGTGAAACAGTTTTGAAAGCATTTGAAAGCATCCTTCTGTAAATGTAGATGATCAGGCTTGTTAGTGTTTTTTTAACTTTTTACATTAGCTCCCCTTCTTATATTTTACCTTTCCCTCTTCCTGCACTTCCACACAGCAGCCAAAATCTCTGTCCCGTAAGATTCAGCCCCTTTAGTTTCCCCTCAAGGTCACAAACTGTAATGTGTTTTCCATGAAAAGATTAAATTTGCTAGATGTTATAAAGCTGGCCTAAGCCTCACAGTTTTTCTTTTTCCTTTTCCCCCCTTTCTGGATTCTTGCTGCCAGCTCCCTGTATTTGTTGTTGTCAAGGATGCTTGAACACCTAGCAAAAATCTGCCACTTCCTTAGCCTCTTGTACTCCAAGAGCTGCCAGTGTCCTCTCCTTGCTACCTCCTTCCTGCTCCTCCAGCTTTAAAACTGTTGTACCAGGGGAGAGGAATCTCATTGTTTTATTAGTTATATCCAGATATTTGGATGAGAGGACAATATATGTTTAACTGTAGAGAGACACAAAGACTGTGTAGTACAAAATGGAAATTTCAGGTTGTTAGGTATGACAGTTTGTTAAAAAGTTATACTACTTGATAAGTGCATTTGCTAGAATATGAAGGAGCATGATACAGCTCATGCCTTAGCTGGGAATTTCTTTAAGCTAATTGAAGATGTTTTCTAAAGGTGTTTGGTTTCTTTGGATTCTGAATAATTGATAAGGTTTCATCAACTTGCTTCTGTGCACTCAAGCTCCAGGTTAGAGTGTCGTATTGACTATCATAGTTTCACATTGCATTTCTTTGGTAGTACCAACTTAAAGAGTTCCTGTGATGCTCAGGCCAGACTTGGCAGTGAGCATTATCAGTTGTGTTGGCATGACTGCCTGAGGATCTGTGTTAGAAACAGGATTATTTCATTTTGTAAACTATAGTTTATTGTTAGTGGAGTTGAGGGTGCAGCCTGCTGCATTTGGGAGCTGGCATCTGTGGTCAGAGGTACATGCAAAGTCCTTAAGCTAGCACAGCTGCTGAAAATAATGTTATATGGAACTACTGCCTAACTTTTTTATGAGTTAAAATTACTTCTAAGAGCCCATCCTTTTTCTTTCTGTCTTTAAAGAACTAGATTTGTTCAAATCACCTTGTGTTGGATCATTTTTGTTCTTTCTGTCCCTCCATTTGCAGTCTAACATGAGTCGTGCTTCTTCACTCCCGCTGTCTTGTTAATACATGAAGTACATTTTCCACTTTCTAATTTGTACTTTTCTTGTACACCTTTCTTGTTGTCAGACGGAAACTGTTCTCACTCGGACACATTCACAAACTGCTGCTCTATCAATCGTCCTCTGGTGATGTTTGTTTTTAATGCTTTTCTTGTCAAGTAGATTAGGAGGTAGGTCATCCACAAGGCCAAATAAGCAGGTTAAAAATTAAATTAAAAAAAAAAAGCATTTGAAGGGAGAGGAAGACTATAGTTTTATCAGTGATTAATGGTTATTTCAGGGGAACGTATTTGCACTTGGCATTTCCTGTTAGCCTAAGGAAAAGGAGTGACCTAGTCATATATTAAAAAAAGATTATGCAGACCCATTCATTGTCCTGCTTTTTCTCTTATGATTGTACATTTAACTGGTATTTCAGTCCATGCTAATTCATACTTCTTACTTTGTTATAAGAATAGAAAAAGGAATGGATTTTTTAGAGCATCAGTGTGTTAATGCCTTTAATCCTTTGTTGTTTTTCCTTTCCATCTGCCAAATCATAACGGGATAAAGGCTTTTAGAGATACATTCTTTCGTGCTTTCACCACAATAGATAGCGTTAACAGGGTTGAAAGTATCTGTATTGCAAAATGCAGAGGACGTAGTGCTGTAGCACATGCTTTTCACTAACCAACTTGTTTTCACAAATTTCTGTGCTTTTCTGTTTCTGGATTCCTAAAATGAAGACACTTAGTGAAGTATCAGATGGACTTCAGTTTCTAATACTGTTTTGTGATAGATTTCTTAGATTTTCTTGAATATCTAGATATTTTTAGAGTTTCTTTTATAGATTCAGCAACACAGTGTTTCCAGAAGAGAACCTTTAAGATACGATAGTAAATAGCTCTAGGGCTTATAGGCAATCTGTATTTAAAAAACCCCACAGCCCAATGTTCATGTAGCAAATTTCAGTGTTTTAGTTTGGCAGCTAATAGTGAATGAAATAGCATTTTGTTGGTCATGTAGTGTACTGTTTGGAAATTTTTTTAGGTTCATTTAATGTTTTTTAATATCTGTTTAATAGTGTAATAAAGGCTTTTAGAAGTATAATAATTTCTTTATGGCTAACAGACTGCAAAATTTACATTAATATCAGTCATTGCACTAGCAGTCTGTCTTTGCTCAAATACTGTGGATTTCTTTAGCCATGCTGATTAGTACATTCTAGTTGCAATGGCTGTTCTCTCTTCCAGTCATGGATGCTTTTATTTCCAGCTCATCAGAGTCCCATGAAAAACATTTGCCAAAATGTTGGTATTTGCTTAAGCTACGTGATTCTTTCCTTACTTGTGTGTGTGTGTGTATGCAAGGCAATTTTTAGAATTGATCTGCAGAAGGAGGTCTGCCTTCATACTCTGAATGTCTGGAATAGAGTCAAAAAAAAGATGAAAAGGGAGACTTCTCAGCACCATTACCAGGAAATTAAATACTTCGTGAACTGCAGTCTTTTTTTTAGCAATGTCTTAATTTCCTAGATTATTAATTTGATTCTTCAGAGCAAGGAAGAGATTTTTGTCAGTTGAAAACGTTTTCCTAATTGCAATTGTTACTCAAATGGGTTGGGGAAATGGTTAGCTCAGTGAATTTTTATGTTTTGTAATTGTTTCTTAAGCACTGTTTTATTCTCAGGGTCTTTTTTTTCCTGCTCTTATCTTTACCATTCCATCCAGGGCTCAGTAGTGAGTTTTGTATAAGAATGTCAAAAACCCTAAACAAAAATTTTGATTGGATACTAATTTACTGTTCTCTTTTCTACTACCACACAATTTGCAAGTGTTTTTTGTCCACTCTCCCTCTTTCTCTTTGTTATGTTTCTGACCACAAATAGGTAAGCAGCATTTACTTCTAAAATGGGGCATCTGGAGATCTAGAATCTGGTTCTCAGTGGAATCTAATGAAATTTGTCTTCTGGCAGTTTGTTCCTCTTCCTTCAATTTGTAATACTACTGTTTCAAAAATTTTTTGAGTGTATGTTCTCTAGTTGTATGTGTTAATATCCCAGAATTATATACGGCAATCTCCGCTATTTGAACATATACTGGACAGTTTATATTCTTTTGGGGCTGAATTAGAAAGAAAAGTGAACATGTATTCGTTATTCAAAATAGATATGACTGCTATTGATAGTTTTTTTCCTTTATTTCCTTTCACCAGTTTTCTTTTATGAAACATGAAGTCCTCCGAGGGATGCATCTTGTTTTGAGAAATACATGAAAGACCATTAAGCAGAATCTATACTGTAACTATTTCATTAGTTTCAAAATACCCATTGTACTTGCACTAATGATGTAATTAATTTCACTAGCCTTAGAATTTACTGAGCTGTTTGTAGTCTGATAGTTTTTTCACTAATTCACAGATTAAAAATTTAAAAATTGCAAAACTGGTGTGGTCATACTTGACTAGTGGTGAAACCTAGCAGTTGCACACATATATTCATGCTGCTTTAACAGGAACATACTCATATAGGAGGAGCCATGTCAGTGTTTTGATGTTATGCAGTAATAGTAATGGATACTGCTGAATTTAGTCAGGGGTTAATGTGGAGTTCACTGTTTGACATAGATTACTGCATTAAGTATAAGCTTTTTGTTTAGACAGGAAAGACTGCTGTGACTGTAAGGTATGAGCCAAGTGTGAACCACTTTAATGGTACCTGCCTGCATGAACAGACGATTTTAAGTGGCTCAGAAAGACAGGGACTGTCCTCATTCTAGTGGGTGCTATCTGTGAACATTTACAGAGAGCAACTTTCCTGTCTTCACATTGATTATTTTAGCAAAAGCCATCTTAGCTTGTTTATACTGCACTTTTAAATGCTCTCTTAAAAACCTTAAAAGCTAATCTCCAGTTGCCAGATTTCCAGTTTTCCTTGGCAGAACCTGCCCAATTTTCTTTTCAGCCGATAAAAAAAAACCCCTTAGTAAATTGAAAATTGTGAGGGAAGGAGATTTCATATAAAAATGGATCACTTTTAATACTGAATGAAGAAGCTAGAGTCTCAGCCTGTTGCAGTGATGAACCCTGCTACATATTTTGGATCCAGATTCCTGTGTGCTGTGTTACATCTTGACATTTCTACGAGCTTGTAAACAGAGTCTGTTGTGAATACTGGTGACAGTCAGAGCCCTGTTGCTAGAGAATAGTTTTGACTCTGTGGGAATAAGCAAACAGGCAGACATCTACTGTTGGTACCTGTCTTTTATTGCAGTAAGGAGGCTGTATAATATTCTCGATGCTCTTCTCTACTTTGTATGAGTGGTTGTTAGCATGAGATTATAAGAATGTGAAATTTATGATTGTTCTTTTGATTAATGTGATGTAGATAGACTTTCAAACAAGTGATCAAAGGGACACCAAAATATTTCAGAATTGAGAGCACAGCAATGTGCCCAAAGGAAGAAACAAATACAAATATAAAATTTAATAAATATTACAAAGCTGCCAATAAGCAATTATAAAAGTACTAATAAATATATTTTTAAGCTTAGTGTGATGAAGAAAGATGCTGAAATGAAATAGAAGAAAATTTACTCAATTAAACTCCTTTATTTTCTAAAACGAAAAAGCATCAGAAGACAGGGAGGAATTTTCCCCACATTGAATGTTACAGTGAAAGGAATCCAAAATTTCAGGCACATAATCACAAGTTTTCATAATGTAGTGAGTTTATGTACATCTGCTTAGCACCAGTCACTGACTGTGTGCCTACTCTTAGGTTTAAGCTTACACTTTGCCATTTGGCGTAAACTAGATATGTACATGCTGAATTGTTGTACCTTAACTGATGTCTGGTGACTTTTTAAGGAGAAAGAGTATGATTATGGGGAAAAGAGAAAGCCATTAGATTTAACTATTGCAGCACCAATTCTAGTCATGGAACATCCGAGTGAGGTAGTTTCTTTCCTCAGAACAGAAGTTCCTGCATTTTGTACTGTGTGATTTAAAAAGTTGGACTTCATAGTAGCAAGCATTTAAAAAAAAAAAAAAAAAAGAGTAGTGAAAGTAAGATTTTTGAGTGTGGAGAAAGATTCTAGAGATGATTTGTAGGGTGGTAATTTCCTATAGAAAGAACAAATATTTTGTCATTGTGAATATTTCCCAGCTAAGACAGTAAAGAGTTAGGATTGTCTTGCTTTTAATTAAGCTCTGTCTACTAATACTGACATGTAGCATGTGTACACTTTAGCAACCTAACTGATGACTCATGTTTATACACTAACTTAATGCTGAATATTTATGGTAATTGATTTGAGACTAGAAAAGTCATAACTTTAATATTTTTAATACATGATTTTACAGGGGCATTGCAAGTGACCAACTTCGGTTGAAATTGTGGTCCTATTACAGGTTTGCAAATCCACCTCCTTGGAATTCCGTACCTACTGATGCTTAAAATTCAGATGCTGTCACTATGATCAGCAATGTACTGAAATTAAAGAAGTAAAATAATAATATATATTTTCTGTTTTGTTTAGGGTGCAAAATTTGGACATCCAGTGGGATTAAATCAGGCTCCTCCCCCGCGTTCTTCTGTGCGAAGATCATTTGGAAGATCTAAGCGATTTAGTATTACTCGTTCTCTGGATGACCTTGAGGTAATTAACTTTCACTTTAAACTTAGAAGCAAGTCCTAGAGAGGAACTTACAGTAGTTAATGCTGATCATTAATGAAAGAAAGAAAGTAATATCTATAGTGTAATAAAGTTGCTAATCTTCATATGACTTTTATGTGAGGGGAATACAGATTTCACGTATCACCTGACTTTTTCAGTGTTTCTTTAATAGTTTACATTGATGCCAGCACTGGCCATTCTTTCTGTGGGGAATTTTGACTTTATTTTACCCATCACAGCTGGTCATGTAAAGCAAAACAATACAGTTTTGCTGATCAAAATGTTCATCATATCTTAGAAATCATTGTATCATCATATCGTATAAAAAATCAAATGCTCATATTCTTTTTTTATTCAGCTGATGATCATTGCATTGAGAAAATTTTGGGGGGTTAAATTTGTTGCTGGACCAGGCTCTTTGCATAACTTCCTAAGGAATGTAGCTTATTGAGTATGGAAAAGTTTTAAAAAATACTTAAATAGGTTTTTCCTCCTTATATGTCAGCAGTTGAGAAAACGGAATTCCTAATCAGCTTGGTGTTGGTCATCGGCTATGGTGATTTTGGGTCTTTCTGAGTATAATATAATAACGCTATTTCACATCTGGTATAACATCAGCTGATGCCTGGGCCTCAGTGGCCAAACCTTATTAATTTTGGTGAAAACAAGGAATGAAAAGCCATCTGAATTTAAAAAGCTGCTCCTTCTGCTCTGCTGAGAGCCTCCCTCAACCAGCTGTAGGAATATGGCTTCATTACATCTTCTCTTCTAGTGTGCTTCCTTGGGAAAACCTGACCCATAGTGATGTGAACGTGAATGGGAAGATTTTTCCCTTGCCCCTTTATCATGCTTATCTGGAAGAAGGATTGTGGTTAGAGAGAAACAAAAATATGTGCAGAGATCTTGGCATAGGAACCATGTGATACATATTATACTGCTCTTCAGCATGGGAGGGAATGTGGCACACTGATTCCTCTAAATGGGAAGGAGGTGTTTAAAAAGCGTTTGAGATGGGAGGAGGAAAGAAGGAGATATTCCGAGTTTCCAGCCATGGGAAAATGTAGGAAGAACGGAATTTCACTGACTCTGAACTAAAGGAGAGGGGAGCTCAGTGCACCGGATTTTTAGGGAATAGAATATATGGAAGGAGCTTCTGGCGTGCTTAGGGAATGCAGGTAGGAACTGTAATTACTTATTTCTAAGATGTTTTAAAGGACATTTTTCATGGTGGTCTATTTCTATCTTGTTGTCTGAAGCTTTTAAGTGTCTTGCTTTTTTTTTCTAGCCATGGAAAATACTTTTTCATTTCTTTGCACTCATAACTTTTAATACAGTAAGTGCATAACTTTAACAAACAGAGCAAGATCCTCTGGATAAAGCTGTTTGGGAACCATCTAGCTACATCTTTCTTCATCAGAAAATGGTGATTCTTCTAAATTAAAAAAGCTTGCTACTATATATTACCAGTCTTGACAGAATTTCTGGTCACAGTAAGAGAGAATCCTCTCAGAATATCTAAGAGCCTAGTGCTAGTAATTCACGTGCAATAGGAAGAACATGGTTCACACCATGTTCTTCCAGATTGAAATTTCATAGAGATTTATGTGCACATCTCATATTTTGAGAGAGTGTTTTAAACACCAAGGATATAATTTAATTTCTGTTGTTGGAGCTGTTTTACATTGCATAAATATTCATTAAAATAGAGACTTGGTACTTTCTGTTAATTTCAGAAAGATGTCATAGTTACTGGCCTAAAAAGTCAATTTTTCTCTCATTATGTCTTAGTTGGTATTCGTTAGTGTATATAAATTGAGTAGCACCAACAGGAGGGATTGAGAGGCTCTCCGTGTTACCCAGTGTCCTAATTGTTAAAGCTGTTACTTTGGATGGGGAAACTCACATTCTAGGTCGTGGTATGAACTGGACAAAGAGACAATCTGTATTACAGTCTGTATTGGATGAATGCCCCTACTACATGTAGCTATTTGGGTGTGGACTGCTCTCTGTCAATTGCTTCTTTTCACTTTGAAGTCTCTTTTTTTCCCTCTGCATGCCATAACAGAATGATATCCTAGCCACCAGGAGAAATACTAACCCAGAGAAGAATTTCAAAAACTTCCTAAGTCAAAGTAAAATAGGGTTGAGGTGTTTTGATTTCGGTTCTAACTGTAACGTTGCTGCTGCAGCACTTTTCCCAAGTACTGTTACACTAGGTGTAGTAGAACACAATGTTTTTAGTACATGTTTAGATTATTTCAGGCCATCTATTTAGAGTTGCTGGAAGAGGAAATAACAATACCAGGAAATTCTTAGAGACTCCACCTTTGGAATAATGATCATGAACATATTATATAGGCTATTCAGTTGCTTTTGTGTTCTTTCTAGTTATCTTAGCAGAATGGATAAGGTACTAACCCAAACATGAAGTTTGAAAATGAATATGCTTCTCTGAGCTTGTGAGTTTGATTCCTGC
>NW_009211877.1:25978-54895 GCF_000690835.1 Fulmarus glacialis
GCAGTATAAGTAGGTTCCATGCAGTTTCTTTTATGGGCATATGCTGAACTCTGTTCATTTGCTTATGGGTCGGAAGAAGGCTGTATTTTAATTTTTTGTGAAAGTATGAACTTGCTCCTCTTGTCTTTGAAGCTGTAGTGTGTGAAATACTAGCTGTTGTTTTTGCTGTCTTCTGCCATAAGGTGGCGTGATTTCTTTGCATTTTTTTTTTAAATCTATCCAAGAATAAAACATATTTTTGTATATATTATTTTAATAAATACAAACAATGATTGCAAGAGAATATTTTACTTTTTCTTTTAAATTGTTAGATTATGGCTGGCTATACATGCACAGACAATATTCTTATAAGGTGAGAATTAGCTGTAATGATATAGTTGCCCCTCCTTAAGCATTTTCGTCTTACCTGCAGAAGCTGTATTATACATAGAAGAAAACAGACAAGTTTGAAGGATTAACCTCTAGGTGCTGTTTTTAGTAATAGAAGCAGTATACAAGATTATTTTAAATCTGCAGGGATCAAAATAGGATGAGAGTGCAAAGTTAATGGATGCAGTTATGTTACGACTATGGTACGGAAAATATCTCACAAAACACAAAATACACAATTTTATTTCTGCACTGTGGAAATTGTACCTGTTCACACCAGGGCTCAATATGATTATCTTGTAAATTGGAACTGAATTCAGAAAATTATCATGTTTAGTATATGCCTTAATTATGTTGTTTTCACAAGAAATGTATTTAGAACTTTTTCTTTATTAAATTGCAAGAAATCTGTTTTTGTTAAGACCAGATTCCTATTTTGTATATAGTAATAAATTTTCCTATGTGAATCATTCATCATTATGAAATAGTGTCCATTAACAACCATGTTAAAATTCTGTGATTTCCACCAATTTTACTTTATAGCATGTTTGCTGGTTCATATTTGCAAGGTGTAGCTTAAGCTAAATGGAACTTGCCATGATTTAGGATTATTTAATAATTGGACTAATGAGAGAGCATGATCCTATCTTTCTTCCTACTTTTCTTCCCTGTAGGTAAGTGCCACTACTCTCATCCTCTTGCACTATTCTGTCCTGGCAAAGACATTGTTTGTAGATTTATAAACACATTCAAAGTGACTCTGTGAGACTGCAGAGACTAGAACACTGCCTTTGTAAAAATTTATATTAAACAGAGTAATCCTTTTACTCATCAACAGTTTTGGAGCCAGATTGCATAACACTTTCAACTGTAGCTCATTCCATTCATATTTTAATTTTTCTTGAGGTCTGTAAAAATGGGGGACCCTTGCAGTATTCCCTTGAAGTCAACAAATTTAGGTCCTCCTCACGAAGGAGAACATTGAAAGCTTTTGTTTCCTGAAAATCATCGTGGCACTTGTACTTTTGGTATTTCTCTGTGGTTAAAAATAGGGCAGAATAGTATCATGAGAGACATAATATCTTAGGCAGAGAAGTGTCAAGCTCTTTGAGTATTGTTAAATAATCTTTTAATGTAGAGATCTTTTTAAAATTAAAGACTGTTTAATTCTTTTAACTAAATATCAGGACAAAAAAAGGTGGCTGTTGCTGCTTTTCTTCTTGTCCTCATCCCATTTTGGAAACCTTAAAGCTATATCCAATATGAAAAAGAACATTTGTTGGATCAAATTTCTAGAGTTTAGTAATGTTTTCAAAGTTGGGATGTATCATATATTCCTTTTAAAAACCAGTGTGAGGAATTTTGTTAGAATGTTCTATCTTAATTATAACCATTAATAATGTAGTATTATTAGCTGTTATTATAGATAATAATGCTTGATTTTTTTCTGTTTTGTTAATTCCACTGAAGCAACTTTTTTGCATTTCATCTGCTAATTGAAAGCATATAACACATCTCTTTGGTATGAGGTTTTTATACTAATGAATGACATGTCTCTGCTGGATATTAGCTTTGGCATCTGTGGGTGGCAAAACCCCCTAAATGCTCATTTGACTTAATAATAAGTTTTTAAGTAGGTACCTGTCTTTGTTTGACTGATTTAAATAATCAGACAAAGCTTACACAGGGAGATAATAGCTTGTATTAGACCAACTAGTATACTAGGAAAATCAGACAAGAAGAGCTAAACATGCCCCAAACTTTTCCCACCCTGTCAGTTGATCTAATAAAAAGTATTAAGTCTCCCTGCAGAGCTTGCTTTACTGACGTTCTTAGATCATCACCATGGCCACAACGCCACCACTACGGCTAGTATAATTACGTGATTTAAATCAAAAGGCCTCTTCATTCTCAGCTTATAGTTGTGAATTTAAAATTTGAAAAGAATGTATATTTTTGTCTTAGGTTTCACCAGTTGTTCTAAGCTGTGATAACTTGCCATGGGCTGCCAGTATACACAGGTTCCAGTGTGTACTACCTTTAAGTATTGCATCTTTTGCATGTATTTTGTCCTAATTTTTATCTAAGATGTAACTGACCAATTGACAATTTTGCTGTCTGCTTTCATGAAGGTGGAGAAAAGGCCAGTTGTGAAAGAAAACTGCATGCAAGAATAAAATCTCCATTTTTGTATGTAAAAGGTAGTTCTGTATTTTTAGCATGCTAATAATAAACTTCTTAAAGGGCTACTCCTGTCTCATATACGAATATTCTGAAGTCCAAATGCTAACACAATCCAGCCCCTAACACTGCTGTTTTGGTGGAAGCCTCATGGATCTGTGACCACAGCCTAGGTTCTTTGTTTCTCTTTTCCCTTTGCTAGAAGCTGTCTGGCGTTGCTCGGTGGAGTAGCAGTGAATAGACAGATCCTGTTTCTCGGAGTGTGCCACCAGGGGTCAGCTTTTAAAACAGTGCAAAGCGCGAGATGCGTGCTTAGTGATTTTTACAGTCTCAACTGTAGCTCAAACCCTCTTGCTGAACTGTAATATATAGCTTTAAATAGTGTAAGTTAGTCATGACATTAAACATTGATTTCTTTACCTTGAATTACTGTAGCACATGTGGTCATGGAGCTGATCGGTAAGGCTTTGAAAGCATCCAGTGGTTTCTGCCAGGCATTCTTCGGCTCTCTTCAGACCTTTGACTGTTACAGTCCTGGCTGGAGTGCTGCATAGTGGCTGCACACCTGTGCTGGTAAATGAAACCGTGCCAGGACACGGGGGCAGGCAGGGGATTACAGTGTTTGTACTGTCACATTGTTAGAGTTGTCATTTATGTGGCTTCATCCTGGGCCAACTAGTGTATTTTCTCAAATGATTTTGATCATGGTTTAGAAGTTAGCCCTAATAGCTAGCTTCACCGTTAGCCCTAATAGCCAGCAGGCAGTTTGGATGCAACCAACTTGATAGGAGGTTGGAGAGCTTGGTGGTGTGGTAGTGGCCAGAAAGCACCAACTGTCTTTGGAACTACACAATAGCTTATGGCACTATTTATTTGACTAGTACAAATATAGCCAGTATGTCTGTAGGTTACCCTCATCTTATTCTGGATGATGCCTATGTTATGCCTTAGACTTTTTTTTTTGCTGTCATCATTCTTAGTATGTCTTAAAGACTTCCAAGAGCATCATTTGTTCACATTTGGTTCTCTAGACTGCTCTGTTAAGAATTTCAAACTCTTTTCAGCATACTCTAGAGAATCTTCTTCAAGCTTTTATTTTGGCATGTGTGATCTTAACAGGTACTTTAGACATATTCATTGTTACTCCCTAAAGAAGGAAAACATCATGCTAGCAGTATACATTTATTTATTTTTTCCACAGATTGTGCACTAACATTAATGTTAAGCCTTTGCTGGTATTTTATACTATACCGTAATTTTTAAAAGATTACCAATATATGCTCTTAAGTTTTCCTTACATTTATAGACTTTATCATGGAAAGTTCTTAGGCTCTTCACACTGTTTTGTAAAATACGTGGCAAAGGTGGGTTGGTCAACAGATGAGTACAGTTGTGTGTAACCTCTTTATTGTGAATTGGAGACACTTATTTCTCGATAAAATCCAGAATGTTAAACTGTGATTTTTTTTTTTTCCAGACACTGAGAATAATGGCATTTTTTTTCTGGTATTGCAGTTGGTAAAATGACCATACTTTGGTAATTTTACTATTTACTGTTTTCTCCTGCTTTTGGGTTATTTCCTTTATTTCAGATTCTGGAGAAATTTGCCATGTAAATTTGCATGTAAAAAGCAGAGTAGTCAGAGAATGTGCTGAGAGCTGGATCTCATCTCTACTTTCTTTGTGAGGTGCATATGGCAGTGCTCATCCCATACTTTGGTGCCTGAGAAGAAACCAACAGTGTTGCCTGGGATGGATTCCATAGGGAATGCAGTTCTCGTATGTGCAAAAACAGTTGGCACTGTATGGAGAAATTTCTCCCTCAGGAAGCAATCAGTACATTGTCTGACCATGCCACTCAAGTGCTGTCCAAGCTTTATTGCCTCTGGGTTTGGCTCTCCAACACAAGCCAATTTCTGTCACAGAACCAGAGGCACAGTGTATGCTTTCAGGGACTAGATACAAACTTGTATTCTGCATAAATCCTCAGGCAGCAGGCCTTACTTCTTGTCAGTAGCCAGTACTGCCATTCTTAAGATGTGTGATTAAATGGACGCAGGTGAATTCATAAGCTGTCAATGTCTCTGATGCAGTCACGTTTGTGGAACTACAAGGATCAGCCAGTGTGAACAAGTTAAAGTAACCACCTGAAGCTACAGAGGGCTCATATCCCTTAGTTCAGCAATATAAGGTATCAGACCTTGGTTTTGGCTCTATTCTTTTCATTCTGGTTTCCTTGAGTAGTGATGAAACAGTCAGTGCTCGCAGAACTGGGACTTGGTAGGTGGGCAACCTCTAAGGGGTGTCTTTCTCGTAACCTTTGGTACCTAGTGTTCTTTTAAAATTTGGCTTACTTGCTTTGAACTGAAACTGTTCGTTCTTCTGGGTCTAACTCATGAGGCATGTGATGTTAAGGCAGAATAATGGCTTACTGCACTGGGGTCTATTATTGAAACCCAGAATTATTTGCCGCTTAAGGCTGGCTTCAGTTTCTTATGTTACACTTGTTGACTCAAGAGCATCTTTTAAGGCTCCTCCCAAGAAGATGAGCAGTGAGGTGAAGTTACTCAAGGTAATAAGGACAAGAGCAGTCTCTGAAGATGAGAGCAGGCTGCTTTTATAAGACTGAATGACTGGACAACAAAATGGCAGATGAAAATGTATGCAGATAAATGTAAAGCAATGCAAATAAGGCAAAATAGCCGTAGCTTCATATATCAAATGATATATATATCTCTGAGCTGACTTCTTCTCAGAAGTAAGGTCTTTGAGTTGAATGAAAACATCAGCTCACTACAGTAGCAATGAAACAAAATTCTGTGTTACGAATTATTATGGAAGGAATAGAGGAAAAAAACCACATAATGATTCCATTGTATACATCTGTGATTTGCCCACGCCTGGTCTCTTTATTTCAAAAATGTTATGATACATTAGAAGTAGAAAAGGTTCAGAAAGGCGTAAGAAAGAGTACAAAATCATGGGTGGCATAGAAAAAGTAGCTGGGATTGACTGCTTACTGTCTCCTTCGGGACAAGAAGTCAGCACCATTAATTAAAGGTAGCTGGAGCCAGGAGCAAAACAAACAGAATAGCATGATTGTTCATGCAGGAGGTGAGTCGGTCTGTGGGACGCCTCACCACGGAGTGCTGTGGATGCAAGAAATTTGCATGTCCTGGGGGGCAAGTGGACAAGTATTTGGAAAAGAGAGCCACTGGGGATTATTAAGGAGACAAGCCACACCAGATTCAGGAAATCTCCTGAACTGAAAAAGACCTGGAGTCTGAGAGAATGTAATCAGGGAAATATCCTATGTGTTGCCCTGTGCTACCGTGGGTAGACATCTGTGTGTGGCCACTTCTGGAAACATAATACTGGGTTTGATAAACCCATGTTCTGAACTGATTATGTTCTTAGACTCAAGGATGGACATTTCTTCTCCTTAACTGTGGGATTATGGTTTGTACTCTCGGCGCAGGAAGCTGCGTTACCTTTCACTTGGTGTAAACTTGTTTGTTTGTAAAGTAAAGGGCTCGCTGACCGTAGTATCTCCTAGCACAGTGTAACTGCCGAGGGCTCTGGGAGCATTTACTGTTTGTGCTACAGATGTCTGAGGGAGAGGGCACCTGCAGCTTTCCTGGTTAGGGCTTCTGCTGCAACACAGACTGCCCATGCAATTCCTGGGTGGGAATGAAGAACTGGGTGACTGGTTTCATGCATCTCTGTTCCTGCCCTCCCTCAGCTGCTCTTCCTGTTACCTGGTATGTCTTTTTGTCATCTCACGTGCTAAGGAGGGTAAGGAGGGATTTTTGCTCCGTGAGACCTGGTTAATGTTAGGGAATGAATTAAGGCCTTATTGAATGAACTGAGTTGGTATTTCTAGAGTATAATCACAGAATACATACGGCACGAATGATAGCACTGTAGCTATCCGTGAATTGTTTCTGACCCCGTATCCATGCTTAAACTGCTGGGATTCTGGCTAGGAGATAGTACCATTTAATTTTCACTGTCGTCATGGATTTATCAGTCCAGTGAAGTTTTTTTTTAAATAAAAAAAAAAAAAAAGTTACCTGTGGAGCTTCTAGTAGATGAGCTACTGATTTTATTCAATATTAAATCATCAAAACATTTCATCTGTTCTTCCAATACTTAAAAAAATACGGTAAAAATCCCATCCTCTACTTCCGTCTGGACCAAGGAACTGCAGAAGGATGGTATTTAAGCATTATTTCTTGGGCAGAAAGTGTGTGCATTTCTTTCTGAAAATGCACAGATATTGCTGGTCTGTCTGGAGAGTAGGTGTGGTATTGAAAATTATGAGAATCATGTTTCACTTGGAACGCGATCCTTGTAAATGCCAATGCCCTGCTTACTCAAAAGAACAGGGAGCATTTTGGTAGGATGAGATAGATTGCATAATATGCATATATGTGATTGTAATCATACTGAGACACGTACCTACATGCCAGGAACTGAAAGAAATTTGCTGTGAGTCTTACAACTTTTAACAGTTTTTTTTTTAAAAGCATTTTTAGATTGTATTTAAAGTATTTTTAGTAGGGATTGATGACCTAGTTCATTCAGATACTATACTCATCAAAGGGGAATGTATTAAAAAAGAATACTTTGGAGGAGAAAACGATGTTGACTCAATGCTTAAACAAGTTTGGACAAACGTTTAAGACAGAGTCCTGTAGGCCCTTACCGAATGCATTTTACATTAGCAGATTCCTCAGCAGCGTGCTGTTGTCTTTACAGAAGCTTTATTGTTACACAGGACCTGCCTAAACACCATTTTGAAAGCTGCCTGTTCCTTTTGATGAGAAGATACAGAACCAGTATTGAGGGCGGAGAATGTGCTGGGGAGGGAGGAGAATGGGAGAGGTGTTGATAGGGCAACAGACAGAGAAGCCTCATTTTTTTACTGGACTCTGGAAGAAGTAAATATGTGTTCAGAAAGAACATAATAATAAAGTTGAAGGGACTGTTTCCTAACAATGAGCTATTAAACTATTTATACATGGAGAAAACTTTTACTGATAGTCAAGTGTCTGTAAGTATAAAGTTTTGTTTGTCTAAAGCGAACAGAAAACAGGGATATAGTTTAATGAATAGTCTTCTGAGCTAAGAAATCTTGCAGTGAAATATGATAAATAATGCTTCTAAGGATTCAATGAGATTTTAAAGAGAAAAAGTTTGTAAGTATAAGTATTTAAGTTGACTTTCTATATAAGCTGTATTATGAAATTAAGAATACACCATTTTTATGTTGTAAATCACAATTTAAAAATCTCTCTTTAGCATTGTATTGTTTTTAAAATGTGCAGTGAGTTTAGTAGATATACAGATACTTCTCTAATTAAGTTTTCTGTAAATCTTTCTGTTAATTTTCACTATACTTGTACGTTTCCGTAAAGCAAGAATGTCATGTTAAAGTTAAAAGTTACCTTCAAATTGTTACAGTGTTTTTTTAAGGTGTGCAGCTAAAGTGATTTATTTTTTCTTCCAGCTGGATTTTTGTCCAATAAAACAGAATCCAGATGGTATGAGTTATTACAATAACTTAAAATAAATGAGAAGTATTTATAGAATACAAAATTTCTGAGGTAGAGACTTCAGACCAGTTTTAGCTTCTTGTTGCTCAGAAAACACATAGTAAGTAAAGGTCCTAGCTGTATTATCAAATTTTGACATTATGGTTTTATTCTTTATGTCTATATATCTCAGAGTATAATTGTCTTTAATGCTAAAAGTATAGCAGCAAAACTACCAGTTTTTAAAATGAAAAGGGAAAGAAACAATTGCAAGGCTTAGGAAGATATATATGCATTGTTTGCTTAAAATTCAGTAGTTTTCATGCTCAGTTTTACATTGATTTCCTCAAAATCTATTGATTCTTAGGGGTCCATCTGCAGTAGTAGGAAATTCAAAAGTGGCTTAATGTGTTTCAGTGATCTGTCACTTAATCATATCCTCCTTAATATGTAATTTCATTTTAATTTACTATTGGGCTGCAAGTCACCTTTCATCTGAATGTGCAAGTTATGTTGTTTCTGCACATTTTTATTAGTGGAGAGAATTCAGTTGTCTTAAAATGTTGATCAACAGAAGGAAAAAAAAGTAATTGTTTAAAAAACATTTTTGAAAAAGTGTATTTTTTATTATCAGTTTACAGTCAGGTTCTACAGAATTATTTTTCAAAGTTCACAATATGGCTTTCAAAACCAAATATTTGTTCTTAGAGTAGATTTCTGGATGGCAAATCTTCTTGAACTTAACACTTTAAAATGTGTGCATCCATCTCAGAAGTGTAGGCAGACAGCAGGGGGCACTCGGAACAGCAGTTTGCATCCAGTCTCTACTTCACTGAATTTGTTGTATGGGAAGTCTTGGTATTTAACAAGGCGGCTTGTATTTCAGTTATTTATACATGAACAAATTCCAAATAGTTTGGCTTGAAAGTATTTTTCATTAATATCACTTTGGAATAGGAAGGACTTTTATCTTTAAAATTGATAGAGGGAAACCACAATGTTGTAAGTAAGATAATCTTCCCTCTTTTAATCAGTAGCACATATGGGGTCTGTTTATTGTTGAGTAGCTGACAAATCATTGACAAAAATATATCTAGACAGATTATAGAAAATTTGGGGAGTTAGGGAAAAAAACCATTTTATTTTATAGCAGTTTTCTTGATTTGTGTGTAGGTTTTTTGATACTCCTGCTTTTTATTTCAGTAGCTAGGGTCAGTGAGCTAAATCATATTCTTAACAGATATTTTTCCTCTGGCTTTCATGCAAATTGTTGTTACTTTCTTTAATATGAGATAAAAAAAGAAATGTTTGATATTGATGAGATTAAGATTTTTCATGCTGCAGTCTGCCAACGTCAAATTTACTTTAGGAGTTCGTGTGACTAGGAGCTGGTCCAGGGGATTGCCTCTTTCTAGTTGCCTGGCGTTTTTTGTGTGTGTTTTCTTCTTTCAGGAGTCAGGGATATATTAAATCCTATTCATCTTTTGACAAGTTAAAACTTACCCAGGCTTTCTGTCATTCTGTCTTTCTCTTCAGCTTTTTCTGCTCTGAAAACAAACGTACAAAAGAAAATATGAGCAGGAAGTGGAGGGAGGGTAGAAGAGAAAAACAAATCAACCATATCTGGGGTCTCTACCCCTTCCCACAGTTTAGCTTCTAAGCAGATGGATGTGGGTTTACAACTGTCGTCTTTGGTATATCTGAATAAGGTTTTTAAAGCTGTTGTGTCATAGTTTTACACTTTCCGTTAATAACTTTGCAAATTAACATTCCTTCAGCTTTTGACCTTTGAACTTTGAGTAGCCTGCCTGGTTTACAAATATGGTACACAAAATCACAAGATTTTGAATCTGGCAGCTGCTGAAATAATCTGTGAAAATGTAGAGGGATACGAATTTTTTAAAGGGCTTTCATAGTCACATGACATTTCATAGCCATTATCATTAACTGGTACTGTCTGATTCGTAGAGCTTATTTGCAGTGCTAGTAGAGTCACTGTATGGAAAAAATGTGGACGTGCAATGCTTAGTTCAATGAAATAAAATCAACAACTGTAAAGGTCTGTTTAAACTAAGGGATTATTAGGTTTATAACGCCAAGTATGAGTGCCTAGAATGTATAAAACATTGCCCACACACAGTGTTCCTAACAATGTCACTAGGGTTGCTCTGGTGAACTGCTAGTCTTGCAGCTACATCCTATTGCATGTGGGGTTACTTTTTTCCCTAATCATTCTTGTGTTCTTGAGGGTAACATCCTCACCTGTTAAAACTCTTCTAGTACATTTGGTCTTTCTAGGTGATTCCTAGAGGACTTAGGTTGAGCGTTAAGTAAACACTATTGATGAAAGTCCTTTTTTGTGTTACCCCAAAGGGGTATTCACAGGAAAGTTCTCTAGGCATTTCTGATCCATTTGTGCTTTTTACTTACCCAATGTAAGGATTATTATGCACCTCGTCACCTGCATATTTGTTAATGGTGTTGCTGTCTGGTTAAGGTATTGACAGTGAAAATACATTCTGCGTCCTACTTGGTTTAGTGTCAAGCAAAATGCAGTATTTAAACAGCTCTGGCATTTTTTCTTTATAAAATTATAAATTTTTGATACTTATCCACACATAGTAAAACTGTTCTGTGCAAGTATCATAGGGCATTTGCTTCTTAAGTCCTAAAATAATGGAGGGTGTAATTTGTAAAGCACATTCCTTCCTGTCTACCCACCCATTTGTTTCCATTGCGTTTTTTCATGGTATTAAATACTTGTAGAAGACAGCATTCAGAAGTGCAGTGGTGTGCCTATTCAGACAAGTAATCAATCATAAAATGAACTTTGTCCGTTGCAGCAATTTGCTTATGTCTCTGGAATGCTTGTTAAAGTATGCTTCCTCCATTTTCATCTGCAATTAGCTTAAAATTTCTTCTCTGATCACTCTAAATTAAATTGAGAAGATTGAGTTTTTCTGTTAACCAAGTCTCTTCATCCTAAATCCAAATGGGAAGATGTGCAGACTTGGATTGTCTTTTGCAAGCCAATCTTACCGTGAGATCTTGAGTAAAGGCTCTTAACTTCTTTTTGCCTCATTTTCTCTCTTTATGAGTTCAGAGTAATATTTGCCTTCTTCATAGGGTTGTTTTTATATTAGGGGCTCAACCTAGGAACTGTATGGATGTGAGGGATTCCACATACTGCATTGAACAAGGGAGACGATTCCTCTTTCCTAAACTACTACTAGTAAGTCCACCTTGGCTTTAAGGACATCCCACTACCATAAAAATGCCCACTAATCATTCCCAGTTTGCAATTCTGGTGTTTATTTTTAGCAGAAAATTGTATTCTGATTGCTTAAAAAATAACATCAATGAATGGTTTAGGTACTATCGCTATTTACTTGTGAAGAGCAGCAAACTCCATGAAATCCTATACGTTCCATATACAGTCTCTTGAAGACACTGCTGTCACAGGCAAGTTAATAGCACGTCCCTCTTACATTACAAGTAGCCTATTTTGCTCTCTGTTCCTAAGGCGCTGTGCACAGAACTGTCTTGACATCTAGCTGAGCACAAGCTCGGGTAGTGAGGAAGGAAGGGCAGAATATCAGTTGGTTTCTGAAAGGAGAATTTTGTCTTTAGTGACAACGGGCTGCTCCTAGGTTTAACCAAATATGCCAAGTTTCCTTGTACTGAGGATTTTTACATGCAATTTATAGTGTTAATCACTGAAAAGTTAAGCAGAATAGACCGTTTGAGGTCCTACTTTATTCTGGCTTGCATTATGTAAACCTCTGAAAATAGTGGTTTACTATGTAAATATTTCTATAACTAATGTTAGGGTGATTAACTAATGTTTTTCTGAAAACTGTCTTGGAAATCTGTTTTATTGAATACAGGACTGTCACACAATTCAACGTCATTTTATTTTCCTGATTTGTTATAGGAAATGTTTTAAAATACAATCAGCATGATTTATATAAAATGATCTAGCTTTTCTGGTGAGAGATAATTGAGATCTAATCTGAATCCCTGACGAACCACAGCTTCCTGCATTGGCCTGTTGCTATGGGTAACATAAAGGGAGTAAAATAGAACTTCATACGAAATGCCTTTAAACTTTACTGGCATGTACAGGCATGGAACAGGGTTGAATTTTTTTAGTTTAATCTTTGAGAAGCTGATGTGTTAAGGAAATGCTTTTTCCATATTAAGTGAAGAGAAGATGAATTTAGGAAGAGTACTGTTAGGAAAAATAACTGCTGTTTCTTATGAAGAGCGGGTAAGTAATATGAATTATATTTAGCTAAGGCAAGGCATTGTTGCAGTGAGAAATTAGAAGAGGCTATTGTTATTGGCAAGAAATTAGAGAAGAATGTTATCAGCTTCAGAATGCTTTTTGCTTAGCCTTTAAACTTTTTTACTTTAAAGTATTTGAGTTAAAATTCCTTTGTAAATGCAAAAATTGGGCTTTATTATCAGAGAAGAGTAAAGGGAATCTTACTGTACCAACT
The DNA here is from genome assembly GCF_000690835.1 of Fulmarus glacialis. Lineage (NCBI taxonomy): Eukaryota > Metazoa > Chordata > Aves > Procellariiformes > Procellariidae > Fulmarus > Fulmarus glacialis. The sequence goes on from NW_009211877.1 coordinate 38,568, forward strand.
AACATTCAGATTTTGAGATGTATTTATGAACTGTGCCCAATATGTATAAAGCTAAAAAATCAGTATCTTTATAATCTGTGCCTATTTTTAAATTCTGTGCAAATGTATTTTGTATATGCTTTCTGTACCATTATATCAGTATTATATCTTTAGGTAAAACTGTATATATCTTGTATATATCTTTATCAAAGTAGTTTTAGGGATGGATTTGGCATTTAAGGCACTCTGTTTATATGTGATAAGATTGGTTTTGTTTGGGGTAAAAAGTTGAACATTTATTTCTTAAAGGAATTCTCAATGTCACATCATTTACTGTTCATATGTTGTTTTTATAGATTCAAATATTTGACAAAAATATTTAACCTTCAGACAAGAATGTGTTCAGTAAAATTATTGTACAGTAGTTGTTCTGTATTTTTTTTCCTTGGGAATTCTTGCATCTATAATACTTTTGTATTAACTATTATAAATGCACTTCTTTGGTGGTAGAGAATTGAAGAGACAAATTATGTAATAGTCCTCCTTTAAGTGGCATTCTGAAGGGATATCCTTCTCATGGAATTCTAAATAATGAAATGAATTGCAATAATATTTTGAAACGAGGATAAAAATACTATAATATTACTCTAATATTTAGGTGAGAAGTACATTTGAGATTATTTATCAGAAGAAAAATCTAACAGTAATTTATAAGTAACATGGCTTTATTTTTTATTTAAAATGTTAGAACAGTGTATACCGTATTTTGAGACATGATCTCCCTCCCAGAGATCATTGGAGTTCATGGCATTTGTACAATGTTAATGCTGTAACGTATTTAAAAGGATAAAAATACATGTATGTAATGTAACTCCTGGAGTAATGTGACTGAAGATCTAGGGACCCGCTCATAATTCATACCATGGCAGAAGGAGAAGTTGCTTCAGGTGATTTAATAAGGAGTTTGAACAAAGCTAGGTGCAAGCAGACAGTTGACTGAGTGATAGGCTTTCCCTGAGCTAAGTGACAGAATGTTTGAAAGTTGGCTATTTCTATTCAGCCTGTAAATCTTCAGTGCTTCATCTCTTAAAGAACACGACAAGTTTCCCAAACTTATTTTGTATATTGAAATCATACGAGAAAATCAGTTTAGAAGGTTGGTGGAGCAAGCTATGCTATTCCAAGATGAAAGGCTTAATTAGAGGGGCTTTTGTAAAATAGTGTGTAGTATAATATTGTACTAGGTGAGTCTAACAGATTCTGAAGGCAGCAGTCAGATGCAGCATTCTTTGGATGCAGCAAAAAGTCGATGCCTGTATTGGAAGAAAGTGTACTTTAGAAAGGACACATAGAGAGGTTATTTTTAATCCTTTTTTCTCTGAATCTTCCTGGATGCCCAGGAAAGAAAGAGATGTCTCTGTTTAGTCTGTGATTTTGTCATTGTTAGGGTAGGAGGGAGGAATACGTCTTCACTCTCCTTACAGATTTTTATCCCTCCACATCTCAGAAGGAGTTGGAAATAGATATGTCTTTTTTGACTCAGGAAGGCACTCACCCACACTCTATTACCACAGATGATTTCATTTGCTCTGTTTTATTGCTAAGGCCTGGCATTTCCTAGTATGTGTCACCCCTCCTGGTATCCCCATCTTTCCCTTTGTTCTACTCAAGTACTTGAGCATGACTTTGACTTGAATGACAAATCTTCAAGTGGAGAAAAAGGACATTTTTGTATTGTGTTATCTGGGTAGTCTGTACGCATGGATTTATTTGCTGAGTGTAATGTCTGGGATATGGGTGGGGTATTTTGGGGTTTTCTGCATCATGGTGTTATGGCAGACTTTGATAGTACTTAGTTTCCTGGGACCTGATCCATGTAAAATGGAACTGAGTGGATTTTCTGGATAAGAGTTTCTGTCAACTGAAAGATGTCATCAGACTAGTTTCATGCAGTGGTGCACACATCTAGCAGGTTATAGACCACGAAAGCTAAAAGATACAGGCTGTTTCAACCTTATGAATTATTCTCCTTTATGCCCTCTGTCCCTTTTTACCTTGTTGTTGGTGCAAGATACTATGTTGTCTATTTCTCTTCTGGAAAAAAAATTATGTACTTGCAAAGTAGTTTTCTCCCTGTTAATTGTTGTAAGCTAATAGTCTTTTAGATATGTTGCAAGCTGATCCTGAACACAACATCAAAAAACTCATGGGCCTTTCTGGTTTTTCCACACAGCAAAGAGAGATGATACAAAGAGAAATTTTACATGTTTTCTCTTAATCAGAACTTTATGCTATCTAATATATGCTGAAGCATTTGCCAGTTTACAGAGACCTAGAACATCTTTTATGGTGTATGATAACTTGGAAGCCACTGTTCAGCTTTCTGGCCCTGGCACTGAGCTCCTCCCCACTTGGATCACAGGGATCAAGATCTTGCCCTGAAGTGTAGGGACCTTTGCAGTGTGTGTGTGTGTGTGTGTCTGTATACTTCAGCTGCTAATCCAGCTAGATGAGCAAGCAGAGTTCCCATGAAGAGATATACTGGAAGACATTTTAGTTTTCCTAAACTAGATTTATTTTTTAAATTTTGGTAATTTGTTACCATCAGACTCCTGGCGTATACCATGGGCTTTTTCCTAGACTGATTTGGAAGTCAGGGTAATTTGAAGAACTAATTTCAGTTCTTATCTGGTTGTGAAAGATTTGAGGGTTGAATGCAGTTAGATTTTATCTCTGGGTGATAGTTCATATGTACATTCTCAAAATGAATATGTATATGTCCTGTCATTTGGAATGAAATACTTAAATACTTGGTTTTTTTAATCTTCACATTAGCCCTAACTGGCATGGGTCATACCCTATCCTTCTTCATCTTTCAGAAATGGCCACATACAGGAACTGTTCAATTTTATAGCTTTTAAATACATACGTTTTTTTAATAGGTAGTTCTTAATACATATGTGGTAAGCGTTAAATTTCATCAAATAATCAAACTTTGTATGTATAGTAGATCAAATTTTGTCCTGAAGAGCCTCCAGTGGTGGTAAGCATGAGCGCTGAAGAGTGAAAAACAGCCCCCAACATATAGTGAATTTTTAAAATGAGATCATCATAGTGTTTAAAAAAATCTGGTCTTGCAACTTATACCTTTGGACAAATCTAGACAAGTTTCAGCTGAACAGTTTAGAAGAGAAACTGCTTTGTCTAAATGTGGACTGCATGCAATTTCTGACAGGTTTATATTAAGATTTCGAAGTACTCACTAACATGTTTTGAACATATTATTGTGAATTCTTACACAATAATTACAAGCTTTAGTTTCTAGCTGGTTTTGTTGAATTAAGTGGATTTAGTTCAGTTACATAGATGAATTTAAAGAAATTGTTCTTTAGAAAGAAATTTTATTCTGTGATCTACAGAAGTAAATGGATAATGCTTGGAACATGCTGGGTAGTTTTAGTGACACTGTAATGTAAAAAAAAAAAACCATATAGTTGGAATATATCAAAACCAAAGAGAAATTTGAAATGTTTTAATAGCACAGAAATAGGTGGTTGATATTTAGATAAGAAATTCTGTCTGGGTACTTTTTTTTTTTTAATGTTTAAACGTAGTAATTACTAAGGCCTTGCTTGGAGAGATTTTGAGATATTGATACATGTAATGTAACATGCATTAAGCAAAGCATTTAAAATAAACCCACAAAACCAAACTATGGTGTGTAGAAAGCTCACTGCATTAACTTATGCTAAATGGATTGAGGTAAAACTGTATCTCATTATCCATAGAACTTAATTAAGTGGTACTATTACTGTAATGTTTGAGTTTTTCTATGAAATCACACCATTTTTCCTTTAAAATGATATTTTACAATTGTTAACTTCCCAGTTTTTGAAAAAAGTATTGTAAATATTCTTTTTACTATCATGAGAATCCTATTCATTTTACTTGATACCTTTCAAAAACATGAAGGAGAATTGTACTTTGTGTTTGAATCTAGATTCATGCAAGCTGCCAAAGTAAATGACCATTGAAAGTATTGTTATTTTTTTCTGTCTAATGTGTAAACTGTTACTATTACTTTACTTTGAGTCATCCTTTTCTTTATTCTTTGAGAAATGATGTTGAAATTGTTTATTCATCAGCTGTTCTGTACAGTATGTGAATAAGAAATTAGAAGCAATCAGATTTATAAAACAGATTTCAGTAATGTAAATTAAATTTTCTAAATTGCAAACATGAATTAAGTTACGGCTTCTGAATGCATAATATGCTTGCTAGACTTACGTGCAAAATAGAAGTAGAAAAGATGTCCTAAGCCTCACTGAAGAACTATACCCAAAACAGAAATACTTTTTTGATACCTGAAACAGTGCTATTAAAAAAAGTGAGAGGCCTGGATACACTTTTGATTATATTATTACGCTTCACAGATTCAGAAGCATTTATTTTTGGGTAGTTAAACAAGAAGTGCCATCATTTTTTTGATCTTTTCCATGAAAGATGTATTTGTATTTATCTGAACTAGCACCAGAGGAGTGATGTCAATAGGGACTGGTTTAGATTTTGAAAGTTCCAGAATACTTGTATTAAAAACTAGATCAGATCCTCTGCTGCTGATGTGAATAGTGAGGCCACGGCAGTTTGTAACAAGTAATGTTCTTTAGATAGTGTTAACAGCAGTATGAGATCCTGCAGTGAAATAGAGAAGAAAAGAGAAGGAAGGGAGAAGATATTATTCTTTTAAGGATTACTAAAAGTTTTTGTGGATTTTGAAGGGGAGAGGGAATGATTGTTGCCAAGGCTGGAAAATACAGACAAACTATGGAGAGATAACTTTTCTCTTGAGTTATATATAGATAACTTTTCTCTTGAGTTATATATATATATATATGTATGTATGTTTTTTTCTTCTCTGTGTTTTCCATCTTGAAGAAATTGTAGATATTATAGGGCATTCTTTCCTAGCTTTTTAAAGAGCAGTACAAAATAAGAGAGTTTCTTTTTAGCTATTTAGAAAGTTACTTAAAGGTTCAAGGACACTTTAAATGACCAAAAAAAGATTCCCCAAACTAAAATAATAATAATGATTTTTAATAGCCATTAAAAATCAATACAAACTTAAATCTAAAAATCAGCTGTCCTTCCAGTCTTTCACTCAGCTGAGTGTTAAGGTGCAAGCACTGAAGCACTGGAGTACATGTTTGGGAAATGGTCACCTACTTGGTTTTACAGAAATGTTAGCTGCCTTGAAGTAATTTGTGATCAAAGGTGAGAAGTTTAGGGAAGATAAGCACATAAACTTCAACATTTCACTAGAAGACTAATTGTCCTTGAAAATTTGATGTAAAACACTAACAGAGATGGTGAGGAGTTCTTACCTAGCTTATTGGAAATGCTCGTAACATCCTTTTGGCTCTGTGGAAGTCGGAAGTCATCAGCAGGGGAAGTTTTCAGGGTCATCTGACTGACAAAATTTTAATTTTGATTCCACATATCTCCAGATACTGCAGCAGAATAAAGTATATGAGGTGTTGTTTTCATTTTAAGTCTTTGCAGGTCAATTTTAAGGTATTTGCTTTCTTACATATACCAACCGATTGACTCTTCATCTAAGAAGGACCGTTGGAAGCAGTGTAGCTACTCACAGCAGGAAGTACTTTGTCCAGTAAATACTAGTGGGATCAAGTTCCAGGAGAGTGGTTAAAAGGCCTGGGGTGAATTTCATGGCGGGGAGAAACACCTGTGAGAAAGCTGGTTTCTTTAGGTTTTCCTCTCTCATGTTATCTGTTGTTAATAAGATGATAAAAGTAGCTAACATTTCAAATATTATTTTTAATACTTACCATGAAACTTAAGTAACACTTATTTTTCTCTTTCTTGTTGCAGTCAGCAACTGTTTCTGATGGAGGTAAGCTGAAGCTTGTTTTCACTTTTATGATGAAAAAGAATCAATTTTCTATATTAAACAACATAATATGTGGTAAATAAGGTGATATATTATAAGATGTGAGCCCAAAGTGGTGCAGAACTCTGTGACTTCTTTGGGAACTATGCCAATGAAAATATTGCAGGATTATGTTCACATACTGTCACTGATTCATTTGCATAATTTTTTTGTGGCACATCTATATATGCACGTTTTTATTATAACTAGGCTGCTTCATTCATAATAAAGAGGCAGAGCTGGTAGACTTTCATATAATTGGATGGTAGATAAAATCTTGTTCTCTGTTTTATTGTCCTTTACATACCCTGTTTGCTTTTGAAGAGATATGCTCTAGCTCCTAAGTTGTAAACTGTATTGGTGCCTTTGTTGAGGTTGAAATTTCTTTACAGTGTGATGCATTTTGAAAAGGGGGTAAGTAATTTGATATTTGTAAAATCCCGCTGTGGAGCTTTTGCAGTTCTGGAGTGCTTCTAAGTAAACTCCTCTTTATGTCACCTAAGCTTGTTTGTGTTGATTTTAATGTGGCTTTAATGTTTTAAAGGACGTCCGCTCTTTGTTAAACGTTAGAAGATTATTTCTCTGAACCTTTGAAGTTAATTGAAACAGTTTAAGTATGCTTCCTTAATGGAATAAAGGAATTTGTGTAGTTTAGGGTGACTTTTCTCACTTGTCTTGCTTGGCAGGAGTTGGTTCACTTGATCCTGCAGAGAAATTCACTCAAATACATACTATTGTTTGCTATTCTTTGACAACAGTACAAGACAATTTTATTAAATAAAAAGGGGACAAACTTTGTTGCTCCAGTTAGTGCAGTGAAATTGAAGAAATATTTTGAATGGTAGTGATAATTTTTTATATTACATGGAAATGTAAATGCAAAATTAGCAATACTATTCACAAAACTCCATCGTGTCCTAATTTCTGATTCCTTGCAAAACTAAAACTACAGCTGAGAGAAACATTACTGTTTTGGTCCTTTTGACAGAGCCACTTTCCAATGGCTGGCTGACTTTGTCAAGTATTTTCCTTCTTTACTGCTGACACAGTCTACTGCTATAACAGTACTTCTGTCTAGATGAGAAGATAGACTCTATGTTGTATCTGTCTTGTCTGCAAAGTGACAAAAGAAGGAAACAGAAAATAATTGTGTCTATTCTGCTTTCTATTTCTAAAATGTAGCCTATGTTTTTGTGGGAAAAAGATTTATTTTTTCCCCCAGATGTTACCTGTTTGATATAAAAATCAAGACAAAGCACAGACTTTTTTTGTTTGTGTATGTAATTGAATTAAGTTCCAGGTGCTGAGGGGCCAAAAATTTGATGGATTTTTTTTTAGCTAAAATGGAATGTACTTGCATCTTGTCTCCATGAGGGTTCTTTTTCCATGTTAATGAAAATTATTTTATTTCTGTTGCCTATCCAAACTTGGAGATCCCTGTGATAGTACTCATATGATAGTCATTTCAAGCTTCTTATGCTTCCAGCTGAAAACTGTTTTTAAAGATCTGACTTATTTTCAGTTCTTCCAATATGACTTTTGTATTTCATTCCAATTCCGTAGGTAATTGTGTTTTCACAATTAATTCTATACAGTTTTGTGAAGTCATGGAATCTAAGGGCCATGTAGGTTGCAGAGGTGAAAGAACAGACAATAAGTTATATGTACTTATGTACTGAGTTTTATGACCTACTTTTTCAGCTAGTGCTTAAGATTTAACATGGGCTCTCTCTTCATTGTTAAATGCTACTTAAGAGGGGGGCTATAATTTATGTAAAAAGCAGTAATTGAACTATACTGAGTGATATTGAATCAATGCTTAAATACCTAGAAAGTGGATTGGAAAAATAAGAACCAGAGAGACTGTAACCAGAAAAAGTGAAATGAAATAAAATCCTAATTCATTTCATTTAGAGCTGCATTGAGTAAAAAGCTGTGATTCATGTCTGAATTACATTTTCAGGCTCTCACTTTTATTGAATGTGTCACAGCACTGAAATTTTTTCAGTCTTCTCTAATCTCACTAATTCATTAATAGAAGCACAGTTTTACACATTTTAGGGCATGTCTAGATTACAGAAATTTTCACTCGTGTAATCATTAGTATAGCAGTGCATACTTCCTTTCCTAGACTAAAGCTTAATATTAGTATTTGTACATATAACTAGATACTATAAATACTGTTGTTAAGCTTTAGTCTGGGAAGGGAAATTTATGTATAAAAAGTAATTATTTTGTGTTTATATACATTCCTTCAGTATAATAGGAGGCATGACAGCTCTCTGTACACTTTCTTTTCAAGGTCAATGAAGCCTCATGTCATATGGCTTTTATTACATTAAAGCCAGGCACTGGAAAACATCTACCCCTTGTTGCATTTATTTTACGTGGTAACTTAGCTTGTGCGAGGCTGGGATGTTCTCTTCAGTCAAAACTGTGCACTTGGGCTTTGCAAGATAGGTAACATGTAAAAGATATAAGTACTTGAATTAGTGTTGTTTCCAAAGATGCTGACCAGTAGCAACTATTAACTGTAATTGATTTGCTTAATGAATTGCAGACAATCCCAGTGCAAACTGTAATAATGCTTAGATGCAAGATCATTGCTATAGATCAATTAATCTGTAGCACCTATGCTCTAGGAATAGCAGAAACTATTTTCTGTTACTACAACGACCTGTAATTAGCAGATTTCTCCTACTTCCCATCTTGGAAACTCTCCATTCCTGCACTGTGGGAATAGCAAGAGTGCGTACACAGCGTGCAGGCTGTTGCCGATGTTCTGAGCACTGTGGCATGTAAATCATCACAGGGATGATCAATAGTCTCCAGCTAATGTCTGACTTTGGCTATTGATACCTAGACAGCACTTGACAAAGGGAAAACCTTAAGGTCAAAGGACATATAATAGAAGTACATCATCATTCGTCTCTCAGACAGACAGGTGGTGAGGTATCTGAGCTATTGAGAATGTCTAAGTCAGTTCTTACCTGCTATTCCTACAGAGATCAGTTCCACAAAGCTGAAGTCTATTATTTCCAAATACTTAGGCGTAACACATACTATATGCGTCTTTTTCCTAAGATACTACTGTGCTGCAGTTTCTGCTGATTTTTGGGCTTAGTGTTCATCACCTGGAAAGAATTTTCATAAGGAAAAGCATTCTTACAGACTTTTTTGAAAGGAATCTGATGTTTGCAATAATAAATAATGTAAAACTGTATTTTAAAAAGTAACTAAGGAAGGTAGAGCAAAAAATCTGCAATGAAGTCCAAAATAAAACGAAACACTGTTTACACTTTTTACAGTATAAATACAGATGGATTGTTTCCTCTAACAGGTGTATGACTTATTTGTCAGTTACGTTGGCAGTGCATGCTTGCTGTAGCTGTGTTCCACTGTAACATAAATAATTCAAGTTCCTTTAGCAGCAGTGGCAAAAGGTCTTTTCTTTAAATTATTTATGTAGCATTTTATAATGCTTTGTGTTAAGTATACTATTGCTTTCCTCTGCTTGAAGCCATGAGGGTAAAGAATCAATTTGTTTAGAATGGTGTTGGAGGCTACCAGGAATTTTTTGGGGGAAATCCTTTAGCTTCCCTTATCCCAAAGTTGCAGCGGTACAATGTGCCGTACAGTAGGACTAACCTGCACCCAATGGGTTCCGGGACGTTGCAGCTGAACTTGGTATGGATTCAGAAGGATGGCTTTCAGTGAATGGCTTGAAGTATTTGATTAAGTGGCACCACAGTGGTTCTTACCAGCTTCATCCAGGTAATGTACCTAGTGATTGACTGGAATATCTTAATTATATGAATTTATGCATTTTGATGATTACAAGGAATACGTGTAGCTTCTCACAATGATAAAAAGTATTCTTAGGTCAAAAAATACATACAGATTTTATGAACAAATGCATACAAAACCATCCTTAATTAATTGTATTCAGACTTACTGCTTCATATTATTTAAATCAAAACTTTCAAAGCTATCTTATCCTGTATACTTTCAAGATTTTAGCTGATTAAATGCCTGCATTTTCTTACATAATGCTGGTTTTGTACAACAAAACCAAGAACCTCCACAGAATGTGTAAACACAAAAGGTGTAAAAGATTGTTTTTCTGCGGATTTTTAGAAAGCGTTCTGTGTCAATTCTCTATTTGAAGAATGTAATAAATGAAGCTGAATGAGTTTGCACAGAAAGTGGTGCTTCCTCGCTAGGTACGGTGGTTCTTGAATATAACAGAAATAAATGTAGGTCCCCAGGATTCGGGATGCTTGAGTAAGGAGCCTCCTTTTACAGGTAAAGCAAGATGAGTCAGTGCTTCCACACAGTAAGGAAAAAAGAAGGTAGGCATTAGGAGACTTCACAACACTGCTGAGTCTTCTGTGCACCTGAGTTGGGGTTTTCACAGTAAACTCCTTTGGCATCCTGAGATTCCTAAGAGCTAATCTTCTTTTCTTAAACACTTAAGAAGAAGGAGGAGGCCACTTTGCACAACGGCCTTGCGGTTAGAATGTTTGAGGGTGGGATTCAGGGCTCTACGTTTCCTTTAATGATCATCACAGTGATTATTAGACGAAATATGTGACTCGGTTGGAAAGTTTTCCTGCTTTCCAAGGTGGGCTGTGCGTATCTAGGAATGTGCGAGTTGTGAGAGTCAGGAAACCTGACACTGAACTCTTACATTGGAAACATTCCTCTGCAAGGGGAGTGGAGCAGGAGTTATGGCTTATACAGTCTTCATTTAAGCGTGATTTGGATAAATTGTGTACTAGTGTTATAGTTGGTGGTTTTTTTTTTTTCTTCCCATCTGACCTTTCTTTTTCTCTGATTCTAAACCTACCTGCACTAGGTTGTAACTGTTTTAATTGCAACTGTTGATATATGTGGTAAAAGAAACTAGAATAACCAAGCCTTTTCTGGGAAACAACCTTGTTCTGTGTTGTTTTCAGATTGGCAGGTACCCCAGCAGAAATCTGTACAGATTTTAAAAGCAAACTGACTGCGTTTTTGTTTTAAGGGAAAACAAAGGAGTGTCAGGGTTAAGTATGAATTCAAATAGTTCTTTCTGAAAAATTCTGAATTAGCTACATAAAATCCACCAGAACAGAGACAGCTTACTGAGAATGAGTAATCCCTTAATGCTGCTATAAAACTTCGGAGGACCTGGGCCAATAGCTCTCAAAGTTGTTGAAAAGGCAATCTTATTTTGGTTCATTTGTTTTCATGGGACCTCCAGAGTCAGCAGCATATCAGAGGAATGAGAACCCAGTGTAGTTTAGAGCAAATGTAACTCTGACAAGCTGGAGAGAGCGAGCAGCTGCTAGCAATTAAAGGTAGTTAGCAGTCACCCACTGGTGTAAACACTCAGAGACTGTAATTGCAGTTTGGTCTTCCTGCCTGCCATAGGGAAGTTGAGCAGCCGTCACTTGGAGGGAGGAGGGCGAAGCTGACCTGCTAATGACTGCTGTGCCTACCATTTTGCAATCCCTTCTGAGTCCTAAGGCGCTGTGACTTGTGGATTTAGAGTTGAGCACTTTGTGTGGCTACTCCCTAATTTCCCTCTGTCAGCCAAATAGGTTTAAATGGTTTGGTATGTGGGATGAGTTTACCTTTCTGACTTTGCCTGAAAGGAACTAGGAAATTTTCATCATTCATCACTGGAGAACACTGGGGATTGAACCCTTTAGGAGTGAGGCAGTATCTGAAAATGTTCCAGATATATCAAGAAGTGGGTGTCTATTTATATCCTGGACTGTAAAATAAAACTTATCCACCTGCAGAGTTAAAGCAAAATAATTCAGGTAATAAATTTAGATACAGTTCTCTTCAGATTCACATTAGCTTCTTTCACAATAGTTTCACTGTGGTGACAGGTATTCTCTAATGAAGCTAACAGTTGACTTGGTTATGTGCTTTCATATGTCTTACAGGAAAAAGTGAATAAATATTTCTTATTAAAAAATTTGGCATTATTTGCTGAGTGTTTTTAATTAGCTTTGATTAATATGACAATTAGGTAAAGAAAAATACTTGTATACCTGATGTGTTGTTATAGTCCTTATGTGTTATCCTTGTTGAAAATATAAAGTTACATTTTCGTTTGTCCCTAATCTAATTGTCTATCTTTGTCTTATTTTGTCTTATTTTTGTCTTAAACAATAGCTTTGCTTACAGAAATTTGCTGTAGTTAACTGTTACATCTTAGTAAATATAAGCTACAGAATGCATTTAAAAATGAAGTTTCAGAACTATTTTTTTCTTTGATTTTTCTTATCTTTATAACTATCTTTATAACTTTTTCCTATGTTCATAACTACCTTTGAATGGTCCTTTTTTTCAGAGTTCATACTTCCAGGGAGGAACAGTAATGTTTTGTAACATAGAATTTGGAAATGCAAAGTGCTTTGAAATATATGTAACAGAAAAGGAGAACGTGGGAGATCTTATAAAGTAGTAATACAGGTGAAATTAATCCTTGCTTTATTAGTCCAGGTGATTAACTGAGCAAAGTAAACAACAATAAAAATGTCTCTATGAAGAATAGGCCATTTCTTACTAGTTGTGAATTCAGTTTTCTCAATCAGTTTACATTTATAATCAGCTGTATATCTGCTTTTCCATTTGGCATAGAATTATTGAAGATATCATCTATTTCATTTGAGGATATTATTTTCCCACATTTTCCCACATCTAATTTTTCAAAGAATTGAATGTCTGCTTTTTTTGATCACTTCATCACAGAGTCATTCAGTTTGGCATCTCTGTAGTGCAATTATGAGATCAGACCCCATAGGTCAGGGCTTTATTCAGTTGTGTCTTCACAACTAATTAAACCTCAGATCACCTCTCTGAAGTGGGTATCTGTGAGCACTACTACTATACCAATTTTACATTTGTGTAAACAGATGAAGAGAGTGGTGATTTGTAAAAGGGCATACAACAACTAAATGACAGGTTTGTGAATAGTACCCTGTTGTATACAGTTCCCTCTTTTACTTAGAGCAGCCATTTCTTTCACCTTTACACTTCTGTGAACAAGTGGTCACTTCTTTAAGAATTTATTGTTCATGCTCTATTTACTGATATGTGACAAAGATGATCTGGGTCAATACTTGAAATTATTACAGTCATGCTGCTACGCAAGGTTGCTTTTTCCTGAATTCTCTTTGGGTTCTTGTTAATTTGTCTTTCAGAATACAAAAGAAATTTCTGTTTTTCTGAGATCTAAAGAATCTGATCATTTCTCAACTTGGGGTCCCCAGATTAATGCACCATGTTGGCTCGAGTCTGGAAGGGAGTCACGGATCCCTGTTTTTGTCAGAAACCCTGATAAATTTAGGACCTATGGTTTGATACCTCTACTTTCCATCGATGAGGAAGGCATCCATTACTACCTCATTTTCGTTGGTGGTGTTTTCCTCATTTGACTTGTTTCCTAAATTTTCAGCATTTAACGGGAATCTCTCATTTCCATGAAAAACTTCACGTAGTCCCTGTCTGCTGATTTAAGGCTGTGTGAGATTTTGCTATCTCCTATCACCTAATAGGCTTTTTTCCCCACTTTCTGGTGAACGGTGGGTTGTTAAAGGTCTATGTTCCTTGGATAATCTTATGAAGGATTGCAGTCCATGAAGTGAGGAATGTGAGCAGAAAATTTTGTCAAAAATATTTATTTTGTGATGCAAGAAAAGAGATTGCCTTTTGTGCCTACCCCTTTTGCTTCTGGCAGGGGATAGCTGTTAAGACACTCATTTAATTTTCTTTGCAGTTGAACAGAAGAAAAATGAGAGATGGTTGGGGTTGCTTTATCTATGCAGGTGCTCCTAATAAAAATGGGAAGGGATATTTTGAAGTCAGCACTACTTTCAGCTTGAGCAGGAGGTGTGATAAATAAACTCAACAATGCTGAAGAGTAAAAGTGAATGATATTTTATTGACAAATTTGTTCTTTTTTTTAACAGAGCTGAATAGTACTGAATTAAAAGACTGCATCAGTGAAAATAGCCTCAGTAGCAATGCTAGTCTTCCCAGTGTACAGAGCTGCCGACGTCTTCGAGAAAGAAGAGTTGCAAGCTGGGCTGTTTCATTTGAGCGTCTTCTTCAGGATCCTGTTGGCGTTAAATATTTTTCAGTAAGTTTTGAGGGATGGTAAGAGGCCTTTCAAAATTACTGCAGTAATTTTTCTGTATTCTTTTTTCTTTCTTGACAGTATCCTTACATAGGGCAAGAGATAGGAGTTCGTTACACAGTTGTTATCTGAGCATCTTTCTAAGTTTAAACTGGTTCGCAGTTGAATAAGGGTTCATAGTAATACACATATTGCCATGCATTTCTGGATAGCAAAAGTTTCAGGTGAAAATGGAGGCTATACTTTGCATTGTATCAGAACTTTTAGAAAGCTTCCCCATTTTATAAAACAATTACATTTGGATACTTTTGTATCTGTAGCCTTTGAAAAAAGAAAGAGGCAGTAGTTTCAGTAGTTCCCTAAGAATTGGTAATGTATTCACATTTGCCTGCTGAAATGTGGGAAGCCATGTAGAACATTTTTTCAATGATACAGTGGCTTCCTGCAAAAGGTTTTTAGAAATACTTTTTGGAAGTAATTAAGGTAGCTAACAGCACTGGTAAAAGCTGCAGCTTGCAGGAGTAGTGTTGAGTATTTGCAAAGCATAAATTAAGCTTCTTCACAGCACATTTATGAAGTTATAAGTAGTATCATCTGTTTTACATGTAAGGAAATAGATGTTTATACACTTTTGCATTGCTGCACTGAAAGTCTCTTGCTGATTCTGAATCACAAGGACATTTTGTGCTGGCCAAATAATTTTCACAAACAGGACATAAAGAAACCTATGATATAAGAGATATAGATTATTGGACTCCTTTACTTGATACAAAAGTACATAAAAAATCAAATTATTAATAAGCAGACTTCCATATTAAATAGCGTGGGGACCCAAAAAACCACGTTAACAGTGAACACCTGTTTGAGGAAACAGAGAAGATGAAAAATAATATATCCTGGATATTGTGTTCCCTGTCTTTCCATTTTTCTTAGTAGAGTAGCCTAAGAGTTATTAGTGTTTCTGCTTAGATACTGAGGCTTCTTCTCAGACTGAAGGAAAAATTAGAATTTTGATCTGATGTTAGAATCCACCTGAAAAATGATACAGTTTAGAAGTGTGTACTGAAAGTTTAGTTGTCCTTTCTCATTACTTTTAAGCCACCAGTAAACTTACTTATGTACACTTAAGAGCGTAAGCCTTGGAGTCTGGCATAAAGCAGAGTTATGGTGCCTAAAAAAAATGCCTTTTCAAGTGATAGGTTAACATTCCTTCAAAGGGAAGCTCAGAAAGCGCACGGACTGAGAAGGGAGTCACCTATAGCTAGCCAAAAGATACAGATTTCTGCCAGTATTCAAGAACATTGGAGCATCAGCGTTTAATTTTACGATTGCACAGTAAGCATCTTGGTGCATTTGGGATTCAGCATGCATAGGCCTTTCCTGAGGACAGCTTTGTCACAGAGCAGGAATTACTCTCTAGGAAGAAGAGATTTTGCATGTTTTGCAAATACTCACATTTTGCATAATAGTCTGCTGATCTCTAATCAGGAAGTCATCCAGGAAGTGAGAGACCTGATTGCAAGTTCCCTCCTTGAGTGGTTCAAACCAACATCTCCACCTTCCCAGCCATGTGTGAGAACTGCAAAGCTACATAATGTTCCAACTGGGGCACCACTCCGTCTTCCTGATGAAGCTGAATTCTTGTGCAGCCAGCTGTGCCAAATCACATGGCCAGAAAGAGAGCAAGCAGGAGATTGACTATAGATTCGTAGTGAAGGCACTGAGCAGGAAAGTAGGTAGTTGGGTTCCAGTTCCTGCTCGCTAATTTGATTCTCTTTTAATCTGTAATTACATGTA
The DNA here is from genome assembly GCF_000690835.1 of Fulmarus glacialis. NCBI lineage: Eukaryota > Metazoa > Chordata > Aves > Procellariiformes > Procellariidae > Fulmarus > Fulmarus glacialis. Next base: position 54,428 of record NW_009211877.1, read on the forward strand.
AAATGCAGAAATGTTCCCTGAGTACACACTGGATTGTTTTTTATACATTTGGTGTCTCAGGTTAGGTATCTGAAGAACTTTTAGTTTAAATTGAGAGATTGTTAGTGGATTTAGACTCCCTATATTGTAGTTTATCTCAATTGCTTTCTTACAGTTGGAATCCCTGAACGCTACGTTAATCTTAAAAGCACAAATAAAGTTAAGTTTTAAGTATTTTTGTGAAGATTCCTCTTACACTGCTTTCTGAGACTGCCTTGTATGTTAAGGAAGCTTGAGTGATACCAGTGTGACACTTGAGTGAAGGTTGTGGCTTGTGGGCTGGCTTAAAATAAAATTTCCAATTAAACACTGATACCTAAAGTTCTAAAGTGTAAACAAGTATTGTTCTAATTACGTGAATGCCTAGATAATTTTTTTAGAGGACCAAGTTAATTTTTTTTATATCTATCTCCCCCCTCGCCCTCCCCC
>NW_009211878.1:0-53145 GCF_000690835.1 Fulmarus glacialis
AGAGGGCGGTGCGCTTCCGCGGGCCGCCGGCGGCGGTCGAAGTGATGCCCTTGCTTTAGATTTGTAAACGCTTGTATAAACTGTTTCCCGTCACTTTCTATCTGCTTTTAGTTGTAACTTTTCTTCGCTGAGAATTCCTGAAGAGCAGAGTACAATTTTTAACTAGAGAGCATTCAAAAACAGTGGAACAGAATGAAAGTGAGAACATGATCTGGAATAATTTTGTTTCTTTCTTTACTATATTTAATTCTGTCGTTCCCTTTCCAGTAGCCTATGGTAGTTACCTCTGTTCTATAAGAAAAAAAAAGAAATGACTACGTCATCTGTTTTTAATGTAAGTGGAAATCCCTTTTCTTTGAGAAGGAGAGTGAAGCCAGGTTGATCATGTTTTTCTCCCAACAGGACGTGCTGAATGTGGGTGCATCTGCCTGCCTGCAGATGGAGAACTGGAGGATAAGATAAGGTCTGATAAAGAGCACGTCATGGGGGAGGATACAGAAGACAACGCACTTCCTAATCTTAGACAGGAATTTCTTGAAGTCAAAATTGTCCATCTTGATTCAAGTCACTGTCCTGTCATAAAACTATCCACTTTTTTCTGCTGAATTGGAGCTGATTTGGTTCACGGAGGAGTGCAGTTTGTATTGAAGCCAATGTATGTCAAGCCAGTGCTAAGTGAGCAAGGGCAATGTAAAGCAAGGACCAGGAAGGCACGTGAGAGGTAGGAGCACTGTGTTGGCTGATCTTGTTTTATGGACCTGCACCCTGGAAAAAACAATATTTCTCTCAGCATCTCTGAAAAGAAGTTGTGCCCAAGCCTTTTTAAATAGCCTTTCTGACAGGTCTTCATTAATTGCAACAGGCTGAGTTAAAATTCAAGGGGTTTTTATTAAAACACTAACAGAATTGGCTCATAGCCTTTCTCAAAAACTGGGGAAACTAAATCCAATCATCTGGGCAATATATGCGTAATCTATCTCTGCTTAGAGGTAGAGAACCAAATAATACTTTCTGGCGTGGGGAGAGGGAGAAGGGAGAAGTTTGGGGAGAGGAGAGCAAAAAGAGCTTATCACATCGCTTTCACTGCTTATCACTTTCACCCTTCCTCCAGTTTGGCTCCAATACAAGTTTCTAAGGCTCTATCACTTAACACTGTTTAGACTTATAGGTAAGGATCTTCAAAGGATTTGTGAATGATCCTGAAGGATGTATTCTGTCCATTGTTTTTACAAGTTGTTCTGATTAACTTCTGCATTTCAAGAGGGGAAGAAGGTCTGGAGGGATCGATGTAGAATCTGTGCCGTGGAAGGGAGACTGCCTATATAGCTTTCTGCACTCTTCAAAAGCTTTTGTTGGTTTTTATCCAGAACTTGTTTTACCAGGTCTGCAAACTGAAGCATTGTGCTAAGGTGTCTGCTGACTTGCAGTACAGCTTGGTTATCCAAATGTTCCAGATATTGTGAAATGGGATATTACCTCTTGGTAGACCTTATCGAGGTCCTTATTATGTCCTTCTGTTCAGCTTCCCTTATTTCACAGCAAGTCTTTTGAAGCTTCTCAGATTCTCAGTCTCAGTCCCTCTGAAAACCTCAGGGAGGGGTCTTCAGGTCAGCACACTTACACACAGATACAAGCTTAGGAAGCCTTTACGGTATCATGCTTGGCATAAAAAAGTAGGGAAATGTATAAGGAAAATGTAGGGAATTTTTATTCTAGGGACTTTAACTGTGGCACAGCATGAGGTTGTGATGCAGATTGTGATCTGGTAATCAACCTGGGTGAAAATACAACGTTTTGATAAATAAGTGAGGATTGCTTATAATGTTACAACCTAATTTTCCAATCAAGGTATTGCTGATTTCAGCTTATTTTAGAAAGTCTGTGTTGTAAACCAGAGCTTGTAAATTGTAGTTTGGGATCTTACTGATCTTACTTTCATATACTTGCACAGGGAAACAGGGTGAAAAATTTCTGTCCCTGTCAGTCAGACCCCTCAAACTCCACTCTTCTAAAGAAAATAATGTATAATAGTACATAGTATAATGGTTCCTCCTGTTCTGAAATCCTTTCCTTGTAATGAAGGAAAAGCAAACCTGTTACTGATGTTGTATCAGGGCTTTTTCTAGTTTCAAGTGCAATTTCCTTGTATTGTATTCTCTGCTTCTCAAACTAAAATCTTATGAATTGATTTCTTTCATGTAGATGTGTTTATGCCACTGCCAGCCAGCATGCACTGAAAGTCACAAAATGCCAGTATGTACTCTATTTATTTCATAGAGAAACATATCTAAAAATGTGAAAGTGGTTTGTGCAGTGCTTTTAACTTGAATATAGTTCCGTTAGTTTGTATATGTTTCTATTATCAATCACCATGCTTTGCATAAAGGATGATAATCCTGTGTGGGAGCACTGGTTTTTAAATTCCCACCTGTATAATGTTACTTTTCCTTTATTTAGTAATTTGTCTGCTGATAGAGCTGTTCTCAGTAAAAGCAGAGCCATGGTAAGGGTGGTACAAATCTTACTGGTGATACTGGCTATTGTGGCCCAGGACTGACTGCAGGTAAATAGTAATGACTGACAGTAGGTGCTGGTGGCATCACACCAACTCACCTGGATTATTGCCAAGACAAATATTTATTTAGTCCTGGTAGGTGATTATTTCTGTCTTTCTAAGCATATGAAGCAGTCCAGCAGTTGCTTCAGATGTTGTTGAAGTGGGTAGGCAGTGGCTCAACAAAGTTTCTGTAATCAATTTTCTGTTAAAGAAAATAAAATATACTGCTAGTAGTGAGTGGGAGGGAGTGTGTTGGAGAAGGCTGATTCCAAAATGTTGCTTGTGAAATACGCAACGTTTTGGTGATCTTTGAAAAGAGAAATGCTCTCAAGTGTGCCAAAAAAACCCTTTTTGTGATATCTTCTTGAGTAATTTTGACTTTTGGTGAGAATCCTGTTGCTAATAGTGAAACCAGTCAGGGTATTATCAGATATGCTTTGATACTGTATGAGAAAGCTAGTGCAATCATTGAAATTATTAGAGTGGGGAAAGAGAGGATGATAATAACATAAATAATGAATGGACTGATATTGGTGTAGGAAAAAATAGTGAATATTTTGCTATTGACTTGTGTGTTTAGGACTTCTCACTTATATTAACAGAACAGGTAAAATTTCACAGGTATCCTAGCTAGACATGATTTTTTTTTATCCTGGATACTAATTCATTTTACTGAAGCTTTTTTGTTTCCTTTTCTCTCCCTAACCACTTAAATTCATTGGCAACATCCCTGTACTCCGAGGGATAAAATTTTTCAACTGAATTCTAAAACTATAATCATTCCAATAACATAGTAAAAATATTAATTGGGGATTTTTCCTCATCTTGCAGTGCAAAAGTTGTATAGGTTGTGAGAAATGGACATGGCTAATCAGCATATTTTTATAGATATGGACTTTTGTTTACATTCTCTTCACTTTCAGCTGTGAAAATACAGTTGCAAAACCAAACCCAAATCTAGTTTTATGTTTGTAACCTTTTTTTCAAAAGTTGGGAAGGAATTGTTACCTACCTCTACTGATGAAGGTGTGACTTCAAATGCAGAAAAAAATGTTGAATGTAGTCACTGTGCAGGTCACAGATTTTGAATTTAGAGATTAATATAGTGACAGTTTTCCTTACTCAAAGTATGATGAATGTTGATGAGGTCCTCTCGAAATTGCTGATTCTACTACATTTCCTTTAGCACAGAGATAGAGAGCTGTTAGCTCCTGTGAAGTAGAGGAGATGATACAATAGTAGGAAACACTTTTTGAAGCAAAAACCACAGGCAGAAGTAGCAGGGGAAAAAAAAAACCATGTCTGTGTCCTTCAAAGTGTTGCTCTGCATATTTTGTTTTATGAATATTTGCACTGGTGATGGGAGGCAGCAGAAGGAGTAGCCCAGGAAAGCACTTAACTGAGAATGATGAAATTGAACTTTTTGGACCAAGTGCTTTCTTGAAAAGAGACTTGGAAATGTAAGAACTTATCTGCTTTTGTATTGATTATTTTGGCAGTCGGGAAAAAAGATTTTAGTTTGTTCAATATGTTTTTTTCATTTCAAAACATGATCCCAATCAAGAACAAAGTCTTTTCTGACCATGTCAGTGTCAGATCTTTCATACAGGAAAACTGTTGAAGTCTGTCTGAAGGTACTGATATTAAACATCGTATCTGAAATGTTTATTCATCATTTGCCATAGCCCAGAGAATGGCATATATTTGGACCAGGTCCCCTGCCACAGTCTCTTCTGAGAAAAATGTGTTTTCTGAGCAGTTCTCTTACATTAATGGCCCAATAATGTATCAAATATTGGCACAGAATGGCATAAATTGTCCCTTTGTGAAGGCAGGTACAGTATGTGAATCTGTAATATAGCTAATATACCTAATGTTTTTCCATTTTAAGGTTTGAAAATCTTAGAGTGCTCTCTCTGGGCACTAGCCTCCCAGACCTCTGTGCCTTATGGGAGAGTCTGGGGGAGAGAAATTCTACCGATGTTAGAGGAAGATTGAGTTGGAGTCCATGTAAGCAAACTGAGACTGCTATTCCCCATCTTTTTTGAAAGGTTGTGGTGATTATGAGAGGTCTCCAGTGACCGGAGAAAGGTAAATAACGTGCCCATTTTCAAGAAGGAAAAGAAGGATATCCAGGGAACTGTACACAAGACAGTATCCCCTCAATTCCTGGGAAGATTATGGAATAAATCTTCCTGGAAGCCATAGCCAGGCACAAGAAGGTAATTAATGTGGTTGAGAGCCAGTGTGACTTTACCAAGGACAAATCATGTCTGACTAACCTGATTACATTCTGTAATGAGACAGCTGACTCTGTGGACAAGGGGAGAACAGGTGAACAATGATGTTTACATTGACTTAATCAAGTATTTTAACATGGTTTCTTACAGCATTATAGACTGGTGGCCACAATGTGTGTGGGAAAGCAGCTGCACTGTATGTCTCAAAGAGCAGAGGTGAACAGCTTGAAGCCTAATTAGTGGCTGCTTACAAGTCATGTTTTTTAGAAGCTGATACTGGTGCAAATATTGCTTAACATTTTCATCATTGACCTGGATGATGGGATTGAAGGTGCCCTTATGTTTGTGAATGACAGTGAAATAGGTGGGCGAGCGAGGCAGTCTATACGCTGGGCTATACACAGGGCTAGCATTCAGAGGGACCTCAACTAGCTGTAGGAGTGGACCAAAAGTTACCTAGTGAAATTCAGCAATAACAGATATAAAGTCCTGCAGCTGAGCTGGCATAACGCCCTGCAACAGCATAAGCTGGTGAGTGACTGGCCGTGAAACAGCTCTTTAGTAGAAGACCTGAGGGGAATAAGAATTTAAATATGAGTCACCACTGTGCGATGAAAGCTGTCTGCATGCTTGGTGGCCACAGTACATGTAGCCAGCATAGCAATGGAAGTGATTCTTCCCCCTCATTCAGCACTTGAGTGTCAGGTGAGTACTGTGTGGAGATATGTCCATCCTTCCCCCCCGCAGATGTTCAGCAGATGGCTATCAGAATGGTTAAGGGGATGGAGCACAGTGGAGATTTTACACTCTTGAAACCACAGTGTTCTCATTTTATAAAGGGATAAATATATACAATTATTTAATACAAAATGGGTCATTAAAAATTGTGTGCTTTTAACACCTAAGATTTTCTGGGCTGAGAAGTTCTGATGTGAAAACAAAATCTGCTACCTTTGCTAGGAAGCAGTTTGGAAAGAGTACTGTTCTTTCCAAACATACAAAGGTTAAGAAAAACAAAGTAATATCTACCCTTAGTATTCCCATTTACATTATGAAAAAGATTAAAAATAATGTATTAAAGGAGTTTTATGATTGGTTTATTCAGTATTCTCATTTTACACTTATTCTAGTCTGCTTTGGTTTCCATAGCTACTAGTTTAATCATGATGCACAGAGCTATTTCTAATTACAGTATATGCCAGCATAAAATTAATTCTTTGAGTATCTTAAGCAACAAACAGCTTACAGCTTTGGCAATTTTATTACCACAAATGCTGAAGTAGCACATTAGCACATCATATTTAATCTGTTCAATTTTATTAAAAAGAAAATAAGTCTTTAAATATATACCTGCTTAGATCTGTGTCAAGGGAGACACATTAAAGAAGGAATGTATCGTTCCCAAGTTTGATGCACTCATTTCAAATTATATAGCATTTGTAAATGATCAGTGGCTATTCTAGAAAAGACTTGTCATACTGAACATCCAATACAATCCAGTTTTGTTCTCTAGTTTTTATCCATCTGAAGTCTCCGTGACGTCTTTAAATTCTCCTTAGGGAAATATCTGTTTTTCCTTACAAAATAAAGGGAATGAATTAGGTATATCTCTGTCCTGAAGAACCTGCAATATGCAGGACTCAGGTTCTACAACTGAGTGCAGGTGAAGCAGGCATATAGTTCAGTGAGAAGTTATTCAAGTGTAGTGATTGCAGGATAGGTCAGAAATGAAAAAAGGCTGGATTTTCCACGAAGTGCTAAATATGAACAGTAGAGAAGTCAGTGGCAGCTGATGATCAGTGCTGTCAAAAACCATGCCAAGACTTGTTGATATTTGTTTCCTAAATGAAACAGACATTTGTCTTATTATTTTATCTTATTAGTGTACAATCTTCTCTTATGTCAAATAATATTTATATTTTATTTCCTTATTCAACTGTCTTCCACCTCCGGAGTCCTGGCTATACTAACATGTTGTCTTCCCAGATATGATCCTGCAACGTAAAGTAGAATGAATAGAATCAGAACTTTTTGCATTGTGATTGTTGTCTGACAATAATAGCATGCTTAATTAAAATGTCTTCTCCATCTTTTTGACTGTTAATAATCTGTGTTGTCAGGAATCTGAAATAGTTTTTCCTTAAATGTTTAGGATAAAGATAGAGATTTGCAGTTTTGTAGAGATTTGAACTGGAGTTAAAATTTAAATTTTTTTGAAATATATAAGAATTTTGAAATATATAGAAGCAAAACTATTTTATGACTGTTGCTATACAGGTCATCCATTTATCAAACCTGGTGTTAAGTGTGAAATACAGACTTCTTGTTTGCTATGTGGTGAGTGTTCTGGCAGTTTAATACTTTTTATATTGTTTCATTGACTCAGCTAAACAGTGAAGTAGTATGCATTAAGAAATATGGTGCATATGAAGACCTAATTTAAATAATTCTAAAATTGAGATGATTATAATTCAATCTGGTGTAAAGGTGGCTTATTGAATGCACTTAACTGATGCACTTTTTTTACTCTTGCTTCTGACTGGAGACTAATGTAGATCTTTCTTCTGAGTTTCTTCTGATTACCAGAAAAGAACAGATCTCTCCTAGGGGTGAATTTCTGCTTCCTACGTGAAAAACTTGCATCAGTAGAACTTGTTTAAAACCTGAATGGCTACACAACGAATGCTTTTGATATTAATCTTCCCTTTGACTTCAGTAAAAATGTTTCTGTGAGCAAAGGTTATGAATTGGGATCTGAATATGTTTGTAAATAATATCTTGAATTTTAAAATTTTAAAAACAATACACTAACTTTACTTGATTTGTAGGTATTAACTATGTTTAATGAGTATAGAAAGCTTATGATCACGTGAGTAGCTTTTAAAAGATATTTCCCCTCAACAGTATTTGGACTGTGGAATAGACAGAAGATCCAGTGTCTCTCCCATTTGCTTCTTCCATTTGCTTCTTCCGTAAGCATCCTTGCTATATTGTAAGTGAACTCTGTCTTTTTATATAATGTATGTTATATGGTTGCAGTTCTTAAAAAAAAGTTTGCCAACCTTTCTTGAACTTCCCTAGAACCTGTACTAGCAGAAGTTTATAATTCAATCACTTCTGGATTAGTTTTCACATGTACATCAAATGATGCTCATTGTAAGATAATCATTCTTCTCTCATTTGTCACTTGGAAAATTATTTGCAGACTGAGATTTTTCATGAGTTTTTTTGTTAAATCTGTCTTGCTTCATCTTTAGCCTTCATCTCAAAACTTTCTAAGATTTCTTATGTAGAAATCTACCTGCATGAGATGACTGGTCTATTAGATTTTAAAGGTATTTTTTTACGTTTTGAAACATTTGCTTTTTTCAGGGACCTTATTTCCGGTCACATGATTAATCTTTCCTGCATTACAACAAATTAGAATATGCTTTTAACTGAAAAATGTAAAAATATTTCACTTTCTCATCTGTAAAGTATTCTTTAAGAAGGTGAAATATTAATGTTAAAAACGTAGTTCTGTGAGCACTGTGTAAAAAAATTCTGTTTCACCGGTACTGGTAGAGCTACTAATCTAAATTGACCGGGCAATAAAAGAACCAAAGTTAAAAGAAACAAAAACAAAAATAAAAAAAAACAACCTCCCCAAACAAAAATAAGTAAGTTTTCTGTTTGGTGCAGAATGCTTGGAATGTTTCTTTTTATGCGCTCTCGGCTGTAGGGCACTCCCATAATGTTACTATCAAAAAGTGCTGTTGTAATAAATTAGAGAGAGTAATCAATAGAAGTTGGCACAGAGCACAGCACACTCAAACAAAATCCAATCTAAAAACTCCCACAAGTCTTGATATTCTCATATATTCCCATGTACACTGTTCTAAAATTTCAAGTAAATAGGCAAATACTGGTTTCAAAACCTATGGGGCTGTACTAATAATAAATAAGCATTTGCTTCTCTCATTAGAGTTAACTATGAAATTCCTTGTGGAATTTCCAAATGGCTTGTGGATTCTTGCTTCAAAATGTATTGACATTTGAACAGAGTGGTTGGTAATCATTTATTACTGGCAGGTGGAAGTCATATCTCTGTGTTATCATTTATAGTCGACTCAAATCTTGTTTTGTCCTGATTCTTCAAGCCTAATGGATATAGCATAGAGGACTGCTGGCATCCATTTGTTTTAAACATACTGAGAATTTACTCTTTTATTTCACTGTCTAAATGATCTTGTAGCTATCGTAGCATGTTTGAATTACTAAATAATTACTAGATATTTCTCTGGTGAACTGAGGAGGGAGAAAAAAAATACTATAGAAAAGTCACAAGACCTGGTGGATCATATGAGAATGTATTTTGATTTTTCCTTGTATTTAGTGACAGAGGAAGTGTGAATTGAGCCTACAAATTTAAAGAAGTTAACGTTAGCAAGTATGGAGTTAAAATAACATGACTTGTTTTAAAGGTAGCTGAATCCAATGAACTTTGCTAGATGTGAGGTGGCAGCTTCTCTCTGTTTCCAGACAGCCTGTAGCCAGGGTACTTCCCAGTGAGCACACACATATGCACACACAAACACACAATTACAGGCACAGCCGGCCTTTGTGGGCACCTACATAAACACACACAGAGCTCATAAACATGAACAACATGAGCCAGACAAGCATACTGACCAGAAGCTTGCTTACGTGTGTCAGGTCTCTTTTATTCCCTGACTCCTCTCTATTTTGCTGGTCTTGTTCCTTGTTGATCCATCTTGATCCCTGCTTGTCTCCACCCTTGTCTTCCCAAAATTAACAACTTGCATGTAATTATTTCTACCCCATGGATCCCAGTTGTACCTAGGTACCACTGGCTTTGCAAGAGTCTGCTCCCCAAAAGGTCCCCACTGCCGCTCTTTAATTATCCATGAGGTTCATCCATTTCTGACCTGACTCTCCCTTAACCACTTGTGGAATCTGGCCATTCCTCTCAGTGCAATTTGCAACTTTTGTCAGATTCTCACTCTGTTATTCAATATGTCCGGCAATTTCTCACATCATGTTCTATAATTATGTTTGTTCAGGCAGCTAAACCCAATGCCAGAGCCCAGTCATCTGCCCGCATACCTTAACAACTCAAGCAAACACAGAACAAACACTCAAACAAACATTATCTGTTGATGAAATACTGCAACAATTTTCACAGGCAATTCAATATGATGTCCTATTTAGTGAGTGCAACTTCCAGGCTTTTTTCTCCCAAGGCACTGGGTTGGTTTGTCTGGTTTGTGGTTTTTTTCTTTTTTTTTTTTTTAAACTTCTGTACACATGTGATAGAATCCAGATTCTTCAAAACAATTTTCAGGTTTACCTGTGCTATTTCTTTGCATAGGTGTTTTGTACATACAAAAACCCTGCATGTACCAAGGAACAGGTATATGAAAATTGTGTCTGCGTGAAGGAAGATTCTATTTACTAAAGCTGTACTTAGGTGGCCAAGTGCTTGTCAGATTGGTAGGAGATTGTAGGTGCTGAGCAGCTAAGGGTTATTATCTAGCCTTTATGCAGGCTGTTCAAGACCACTTTTGAAAGAAAAAAAAAAATTCTTAGGAAAAGTGTGGCCTGGTGAAGTGACATAAATGTTACAGCCTTGCTCCTCTCTCTCTCTGAAAATATGATTCTGCTGGGGCAAAATAAGATCTTCTTGAACAGAAGATAGAATCAGTTTGACTGTGACTTTCCTTGGTATGTGACCCGCCGTTAAAGTGGTATGATTTTCAAATAACTCTGAATGCTCTTTGAGTTTTAAAGATTTCTTTTTTTTTCTTTTTTTTTTTTTTTTTTTTTTTTAATTTAGAATGCTCATGCTCAAATTCTTGTGGTTTAGATTAGAATTATCATCAACAGCAGCAATGGAAAGCAAATTCTGAGCTGTAATGCTGGAATAATTTAGGAAACACTGTTTGTATTTCAAGTTATATAAAAACGGTTACTAAAAACATATCAAAACTCTTATGAAGGCTTCCTGACTATCTATAGTTATCTATAGTTCTTTTCTAGGAGGCATTTTTGGGGATTGTAGACACGTTTATATTTCTGGAAACGAGGAAACATACTGTTTATTATAATCAAGGTAATTTCTTCTGTCACAGAATACCTGCTGTCTTACTTTCAGTGAAGAAAAAGATAATTTTTAAACTTTATGAGACTTTGTAGTGCATTATGAAGAGGTTTGTATTTCCACAGGAGGTAGGTGACTTCAGTGTTAGGACATGCTAGGCTAGTTATATGCATAGAGATTGCAGTCACTGTTGAAAATATATAAACGTGGATTTGATTTAGAAATACCCTTTATCTGAAAATGGCTGTACAAGCAGCATAATTTCCATCTGTGCTATGAGCTGTATTATAATAACACTTTACACTCTCTCTTTGTTAAATAAGGCCATTTGGTTCATCTAACCTAGCCAACTATTCATATTGTTTTGTCTAAAATGGTGTGCGTGGGGTTGTTATTGTTGCTAGTTGGAGGAAATAGGCATTCGCCTCAACAATGGAAACAGATTTTGATAGCAACAGGATTGTTCAAAATATTTTAGTTCATGTCGTATCAGAGCTTTAATGTGAAACATTGGTTAAAAATCTTATTTCATTCTAAAAGGCTTAAAAATATTCTGTGTGACTCATTTAGGGTTTGTGGGTTTGTTCTCAGTGTAAACTACAGTAGTGTGATTTTTGTAATATCTATTGGCTTTGAAATACAGTGTATACTTTATAAGCAAAGAAATTTGTACTGTTTAAAAAGCATGAAATGCAGATGTTTAGCATTATGTGAAGTGCTTATTTTGACTGGATGAATGTTCTGATGGGCGATGATGCAGACATTTGATTTCATAAATGGTTGCTTTTCAAAGTCGCCAGTAATGGAACTGAAAAAATAGCAGTATCTCTTGATTTTAGCCTTGAGCAGTACAAAAGACCTAGTTTGAGAAGCAGTTATGGAAGGAGTAGCTCTATGAGGAGTTTTATATATATGGTAATGGTAATACACTTAAATTCAAAATCGTTGTAGGAATAATCCACCCATTCAGTTTAGTAGTGGCTATGTACAGATTAAAATTTTTTAAGAGAGAATCGGAAGGGGCAAATAAATAGTTAAAATGCTCACAGATAGCAGGGAATTTTTTAGAGCATGAGGGGAAAAAAAAAGTCCAGCATTCCTAAGCAGGTTCCTGCTGGAAGTAAAAAGAGTATTTTTGAAAGTGAAAATTGTATCTAAACACAGAAAAGAGCAAAAGCTCAGGCATAATATTGTGGTACTGTGTTTAAGTCAAATGAAAAGAGGTTTGAGCAGTAACTTATATGGGCACGATCCCCCCCACCCCCCAAAACTTGTTTAAGTCATAGAGATGCCACTTGAGGGGAACTGATAGACCACTGAGGTGTAAAATTTGAACTCAAGAAAGATACAGCCATAACACACAAAGCTAAATCATTGTGATCGTTACTCACTGCATTGTTACTTAATACACAGGAGCAAGATTCCACCTAATGATGAGCAAACCTAAAGCATAGCCTCAAGTGATGTGCTATAGAAGAGGTATTTAATCAGGAAGATAGTAATTGATTGCCAGAATCAAAGAGAACTCATCTGAGACTACTGAAAGAAACCTGAAATTGCTTAATTGGTAACTGTGGTGTTTAATCTACAACTTAAAGGAGCCTTGGTGCTATGTAAGTGGCAGATGGCAAAGGAATGTACTTTTAATTTTTTTCCTTTAAAAGGAGACAAGAGGCATCCCAGGAATTTCTTAGGGTGCTACAGACTAAATTTGTTTGAATAACGAGGCTGTATTGTATAGAAGTGATATTCCGCATTTTACTTCTAAAAGTGTCTATTAATGAACCTTTTTTGAAAGTTGAGTATTGGGCTAGTGAGATGTTTTGGTCTGATCCACTAGGGCTATTTCAAGTGGTTTTGTGTTTTATTATGCTGGTGGAATTTTGACTAAGCTTTTCTGTTCATGGGTGGAAAGATATTTTAAAGATTGAAAGAGCCTATCAAAAGTTAGGCTAGCAAGGGATATGCTTAATTTTCCATAAAATGTGCCCACTAACTGCTAGTGAATTCATATTGTATCGTTGTTCCCAGCATGTGTATCTTTGTAGTACTTCAAGAAGTCCCTTATGGTCTGTATAATGAGCTTAGTAGCAGTTGTGAAAGAATATTAAAACCTGTGAGGAAGAAAACTAATTGCTAGTTTTGATTCTTAAATATTTGAAGTAGCAAAAAGATTGATGTTCAAAACTGTAATTTTACAATCCATTGGATGGATGTAAGAGAAGGAACAGAAAATAACTCTGAATTAACTTGGCTAAAGAGAGCACAAGAGGGGATCATTGAGTACAGAGTGTCAAAAGCATAGCAAATGAGTCATTGATCTGCTTGGGGAAAAGTCAGAGGACAGAGACCAGAATTAGCTTTGAGTATTTGGTAGGTTTTGGAACGTGGGTCAAGTGAGGTCTTTTGTTATTTTCTTAACATTAGGTGGGAGGAATGAGGAATGTCCTATCCAGAGAATGCTACAATTTGATGGTGAGGATGTGTCATTAAAGCTGTATTTGAATCACCTCAGGCAGAAAAGGCAAGTGAATTTGCATCTTCCATTTCACAGGTCAGTATTCCTGGATTGTACTTTGGTGTAAAATACGTTTTCTTTCTTTTCATCTGTATTTTACAACAGAATCATTATCTCCTAATTATTGAAAGAAAAAGTTGGCACTTACCTTCATTCTGACACTTACTTTACTGAAGGTATGCCAGGAAAGGGATGGATTTTTATATATTTTGCTTTTTGTAGTCTTCCTGTTGGTTATGCCTATGCAACTTCCTGACTGGTGTGCAAGATGTTTTTTATATCCTTTAAAATGTCTAACTTTGTCCCTGGAGTCCTGTCATAGGATCCTAACTTTCAGACTTGGGACTAAGCAGCTAAAAATTAAAATGAAAAGTAACTTGTAGATGCCCAAGTTTTTTAGTCTTTTATTACATCTAATTCTTATCAAGGTATTGAAAATATCTGAAAACATATATGAAAATTTAACTGCACACTGAACTCAAATCAGTGAGAAGTAGGAGACATGGGAGTTACTTGTTTAAATAGTTTTTTTCTTATTCTAGTGCTGTTCTCTGGGAATCTATTCAAGTCTCAAAGAAAGAACTATTTAATAAGAATCCTTTGGTTGCAAGTGCCAGGGAACCCTCACACTTCCATGAGTTAACTTACTAACTAGGCCAATATTTTCCTTTCCTTTTTTTTTTTTTAACATGAATGTTTCTATCAGATATATTTAGATATTATGATATGGTGTTGAATAAGTCCTAGAATATCAATCCTCATCTGTTACATCTATTAGATCTAGATGCATGAGATCTATTTAATCCTCAACCAATTGTTGGAGATTTTAATTGCTGTTGTATCCTTTGCTTGGACTTCCCTTGTTGTGGAACTTGCTTCTGAGTCATTACTGCACAAGAGCATACAGAGACTATCATGCTGAACACACACCAACCATCTGACTAAGAAATCTGATATATGATTTGTCTTGAATCATACCTTGCTTTTTTTTTCTGGAACAAACAAGATATATTTGCAACAGCTAGGAGCATAGCAAACCTCATTGGTTTTCTAAATATTTTTGAGACAGACATTGCAGTAAGCTCTTTAAAAGAGTAGAAAAGTTAAAGCTTATCCTAGCTTGTGCCAGGAGATTTGAACTGTATTTCCCAGTCCTATTTTCTGTCTTTTTATTTTATATGCAGGGATAACTTAGCCTCCTTGCTTGTTTCACACACATTTTCTTTGCTGGATGTGTCTGTGTTTTTGACTGCATAATCCAGATATTGCTTATGTATTAAGTGATCTGTGAGTCTGAGCCACAAAAGATGCAAAATCATTTACAGTCTTATGGTACAAAGCGTGCCTTGAGTTACAGAGGCAGACTTTTTTTTTTTTCCTAACCTCTGCTGCGAAAGAGTAGATCCTGATCTTCACTGTCTTTGTAGGCAAGTTCTGTGGTGTTCCCTGGGTTAACAGGGATACTGTCCAGTGTGTCTAGTTCTGCCATGCCTTAGAAAGGTTTAGGTACTTTAGGGGGGAGAATAGTCTGTAGCTATTACTATAAATATATGACAGTTAAAACAAAGTCTGTAACAACAGCTTTCAGGTGACTTTAAAAATCTCTACAAGAGATGCTTTCTGTTTTTTTCTTTTTATTTAAAGACTAACAAAGTTTTTAGACTCCTAAGTGCTTCATTCTTTAAATAGAGTTTTTTGAAAATTAATATTCCTCTCACTAGAACCGTACTGTAAACAGAAAGTAGTCATACTGCCAAGTGACAGTGAATGCAAGAGTTACTTTTGGAACTGAATGGAGTTCTTTTGGTGTAGTTTATACTGTGAAATGTTGTTAAATGTTATGTACTTTTCCACACTATATAAATGGAAATAAGAGTGTGTCAAAACATACAGCTTTAAAATAAGTGGTATGTTTACTTGCAGATTTTACTTTGTATGCCCCAGAGTGCAAAGATTATTTTTTTTTTCCCCCTAGTGAAATTCCATAAGAGTTGAATTGGAATTGTATTTATAGTCAAAAATCTATTTCAGAAACTACATGCCTTGAAAGAATAAGCATGTTAATTTTAACTACTCACAGTCAGCTAAGTTTATTCTAAAAGTAAAATAGAAATTTTTGTTTATTAATGTACTATCTGCTACCTTCCAGGCAAACCAAAATAATTTTGTTCCTTCCTAGTACATGTATTTTGGAATTGCCACTACCATTGCATTCTGAATCCTAAGGAAGTCTACAAAGAGATTTACTCTAAGACCAATTCATCCACTATTTGAAAATACTGATATATATTTATGCTATTTTAAGGAAGAAAGATGAAATGGTTTTAGCATGCAGTGGTTCATACTATAGTATCTGTATGTATATTATAGCTTCATCTTTATTGAATTAAAAGGTTAATAGATGTGTTTGGAAATATGCAACAGTTATGATTTACTTTTTAAATATACAGCTGGACAAATTCTCTGGAGCAGGTAGGCTGGCGTGGATACTAGCAAATGTTTATTCTCCTTTTTGGTGTGTGTGAGTAGCAAGATCGTTATGTTTCATATTTATATCTGATCTACACTGGCAAAGCTATTTTGTTTAAATGTTAAATTTGTTAAAGTATTTCTTTCCATCTCTGCATTGCCTTTAGAACTGTTAACAGCAGAATGCAGTATATTTTTAATTCATTCTCCAATGGATATCCGAAAGAAAAAGTTATTCCAACATGAGTCATATCACAGATGCTGATGTGGTGACTCTAACATAAACATGTAAGTGATTACTATTAAGGTTTTACTACTCTGAAGTTTAACAAAAGCACGTTTCTTCATTCTCCCTTGAATAGTACATATCTTTCTTAGAACCATCTTAAATGGCATGTTGCAGTGCTTCTCCCAGTTGTTTTTTTTTTTTTTTTCTTTTAAACATTAAAAACTAGACATGCTGTTTCCATTTAAATTGTAATTTCTTATATACCTAGATGAGAGCAGAATTAGTTTGTCAGGTATGTGGACATCTGGAATTTTCTGTGGCCTTCCTATTTAGTGATAACACCAACATGAAGGTTTGTTCTATATCTTTATAAAGCTGTAGTCTAAGTTTCAGTTATTTGTGTATTCTGGTAAGTTGCTCTTGCCCTTGATGGAGATCTTTTTAAGGTATAGTACCTATTTAGAACTATAAAATCAATTCTTATTTATTTAATCTTACTACTGTATCTATGCTTTGAATGTTCACATGGATGGTCTGAGAACTGGAAATCTTTGTCAGGAGTCCAGCTGGACACATGGCCTGAGTGTCAAATGGCCAGATTTCAGAATTTGATGGAATACAAAGGTCTGACAGTCTGTTGTTAGAAGGCACAACTTTCAGGCTATTCTCTATTCACTGTCATTACTGGCTGTATGTGATAAGGACAGCTTAAAATAGACACTAAATTCACTGCAAGACTGGTATGGAGAAGGTACTGGGTGCTGATGGGCATTCAATAGTGATGGTGGTGATAAACACGGGAGCAGGTAAAGCACCATGGTCTGCTGGCGCTTCTCAATACAGACCTTCTCATGAGTTTTGACAATACTGTTAAACAAAACCTGTCCTTGCTTCAAGCTGGGTGTCTAATGATGATTTTGGCAAAGGGTGGCAGCCATGTCATTGAGTTTGGTTTCTTTGTCCTGATTCTTCCCCCCCCTCCCCCCCCCTCCCCTTGCATTAATAGTTTGCTTTTTTTTTTCACCTCCCCATGAGGCAGGGTACCATGCTCTCTTCTACGAAATCTTAATTCCTAGCTGTATGCTATGGTATTATAACATCCCTAAGGCTATTACATATTAATCTCATTAACTTTCTCATAAATCTGAGATACAAATAGCTACCAGAACATGACAGCAAAATTATATTCTACTTTAGATATCTTTTACATATAAATATTGATTAAAAATCATAAGCAAAACCCTGACCATCTCCAAACCCCTTCTGCTAAGAAAAGCTCCTTTTTAACATATGGCAGGCTAACTTTTTGTCTTCATTGCTTGACTCAAGTTCTAGCATCTGTATCATTGGCCTGAAGGCCTTATCCTTTCCAGGAACAGTCTTCAGACTATAGCTGCTTTATGTAGCTGGATTAGGGTGAAACAGATGGCTGGTTGCAAAAGAGAATATAAAAATGCATATAAATATTCTAAATGCTCTACTGCTTCTCATCTTGTTTTAACACAAGGTCATTTTGTGATTTTCTTATCTAAATCCTTGCTGAAGATGAAAATGTGCTGTGGGTTGTAAAACTCTTAATTCCCCACCCTTAATGGCCTGATGAAAGATGGAATAATCCTCATGAAAGTTAGAACATTAACATGAAGTCCACAGAGGTGGAAGGAAACCAGGAAAGCCAAAAAAAGAAAGATTAACAACTTCTGATTAAACAACATTTTAATTCTGTCTTGATTTAGTGGATCAGTGCAAATTGGTGGATCTCAAATAAAATCTCTGCTACACAGTTCATGTAGCATGTGTCTGATGGAAGTTGATATTCAGCATAGAGGTTTATTGTCCCAGGAAGTTGTTTACTAGTTTGGGGTGACCCAGATTTGTTGATCCTTAAGGGATAGAGTTCTTACTTTTAGTGAGCTTGAAGATCTTTATGCTTAATTGATTAGGTAGATTTTTAAAGGAGTAGCACATGAACTGCTTAGCTTGAAAAATTATTTCTACCTGTGGTCCAGGGTATTCTCCGGTATAACCATGAAGGATGCAGAACTTTGTAGTCTGATAGTGTTTTCTTTTTTCACTTTTCCTCTGATTATCATCTCCTGGTTCATCCCTGGGCCTTCTGATCTGTTTTTATTTAAAAATATTAGTCTGATGGATTATTTGCATGCTAGATTATCAATTCAAAAGGTGAGTCAGTGGAAGACTGATGAACCCAGTGCTGCACTGAATACCTGTCATGGTTTCGGCTGGGATAGAGTTAATTTTCTTCCTAGTAGCTGGTATAGTGCTCTGTGTTGGATGTAGTATGAGAATAATGCTGATAACACACTATTGTTTTAGTTGTTGCTAAGTAGTGTTTACACTAGTCAAGGACTTCTCAGCTTCTCATGCTCTCCCGGGTGCACAAGAAGCTGGGAGGGAGCACAGCCAAGACAGCTGACCCAAACTGGCCAAAGGGGTATTCCATACCATATGATGTCATGCTCAGTATATAAAGCTGGGGGATTTGCCCTGGGGGGGTTTGACTGCCGCTCAGGGCCTGGCTGGGCATCGGTTGGCAGGTGGTGAGCAATTGCATTGTGTGTCACTTGTTTTGTATATTCTTTTATCATTATTATTATTATTTTTCCCTCCTGTTCTGTTCTATTAAACTGTCTTTATCCCAATCCAGGAATTTTACTTTTTTTTTTTTTCCAACTTTCTCCCCGATCCCACTCTGGAGGGGGAGTGAGCGAGCGGCTGTATGGTGTTTGGCTGCTTGCTGGGTTAAACCACAACAATACAGTAAAAATAATTTTCCACACAGTAATACTTATTCCTGATTATCAGGTGGTGTGCTTAGCATTTCATCTTCTAAGATCTGTGCATCTCCTGATATATTCATCTGAGAATACTTCGCTGTCTGCAGCGTTCCACAATACTGGTATTTTGTTTTGAAGACTGTGGTACTTGCATCAGCAGTTTGTATTAGACAGACTTCTACTATTCCATAGGAAATGGAAAATGAGGCAAAATGAGGAACTCTCATTGTGGCTGATTTATCTTGGTTTTGAGGGTCAGCTGGCTCTCAAATTTGATGCCATATTTGAAATTGAAGATAGTTAATATTGATATTTTGCTCTGTGGTCCAAGGAATAAAGTGAAATGGTTGGGTCTTATCTTTCTTGCTCCAGGTCAATCATGACTAGCCCTACTGAAATCAATGAGATTAGAGTAGTATAAAGTCAGTGCTGAGTGTGTGTCAGAGTAAAGTTCAACACTATTTACAACTGAGCATTACCAGTGTTATTTTTATAGCCTAGTATTTTATCTTTTACTGTCACCTGGAGCATCACTGCAGTCTCTGCAAAGCCCTCCGTAGGAGCTCTATGCCTGGCTAAATACTAACTAAATAATTTTGAGAAGTAGTTGACAGAAGGCCTTGTTCATAACCCCTATCCCAGTGTGCTATAACCAAAGCTATAAATAACCCGCCTCCTCTCTGTCTGTCTGGTGGAATGTTTGCAGAAGCAGACTTTCCCTTTCTTTTTCTGAACCAGCATAATTTCTTGTATGTAGTGTGGATAATGAAGACAAGGCTATTAAGTTTTATTTCAAATAATTGTTGTTAGTTAACATTTTAACTGCTTCAGACTTCCATAATGGTGTAAATTTGATAAATTTCTCTTAAACAGCAGATGAGTGGTGGTCCTGCTTCAAAATAATTTGTTTTGCTTAGAAATAAATATTTCTAAGACAAGAACTGTCATCTAACAGCTATGTTGCCAGCAAGATCACTCCAAAAGGCACTAAAACATTCTTGAAATCCTGTTTTAGTACTTTATTTATTTTCTTGTGATCCTAGAAATTACAAAGCAGAGTTTACAGAGAGCTCTTTGGGGGCCTGGATTGGTGGATTAAATGTCGACCTAGGCAATGCTTTCCAAGGAGTCTTAAGGAATGGATCAAAGAATGTCTTTTGCACTTGTGAGACTGCTCTTTGGTTTATATCTTCATTGATCTAATACTGCTATCCTGTTTAGCAGAGAAAAAGAGCTCACTTTCTCAGAGCCTGTGGCCAATTTCCTGGTTGCAAAATATACTTGAAGATCTGCTAGATGCTCTGGAAAAGGTAGTTTGAAGATTTTGAGTGTTAAAGGAACTGATTCTTTCTTG
Organism: Fulmarus glacialis; assembly: GCF_000690835.1. Taxonomy (NCBI): domain Eukaryota; kingdom Metazoa; phylum Chordata; class Aves; order Procellariiformes; family Procellariidae; genus Fulmarus; species Fulmarus glacialis. Next base: position 20,266 of record NW_009211878.1, read on the forward strand.
GCATTTAATTTTTTAAAATCTGTCAAGATATCTGTGGCCTTTAGAGAAAGCTCTGAAGGTTAACCCATCCTGACTCAATTTATGTATAATAGCTGATATTGTGGATTAACGTGTGTACCTATTCTGAAAGAATTCAAGATTAACTCAAACAACACGTGATAGCTCCAGAGGCTCTTGTAACCTCTAGGCTTGATATGTGTGCCATTGCTTTTCCCTTCCATAAATCCTTAGTTTCTTTACATATTATATCTACAATCTTTCCTAATACTAATGTCCTAATGTTTTAAGGAAGTATAATGAAGGAAGGGAGACTAGTTACTTCAGTTTGTTGAGAAGTTATTCTTAAAGACAAGAAAAACATTAAATTTCCGACTGTCAAACATCACGTTTTCCATCACAATGTTTTCATGATGAAAATATCTTTTAGATGTTCCATGAAAAAAAAATGGTTCTAAGGACCTTGCGAAATGTAACCTAGTCTTTTATTTTTAATATTCTGATCAAGTAGCTGCTGTTGTTTCCAACTGAAATTGATGAGATTGGATTTTAAATGATGAAGTTTCCCCTAGTGAGGCAGAGATAGAGATGCTTTGTGCATATCAGTAAAGCTCCTGGGATATTAGAAGAAGACAGGGACTGTAATTCCCCTGAATGAAAGGACAAGGGGATTTTCTGGCAATCCCTAAATGGAAGCTCCTGCCCAAAGTTGTGTTAAATTGCAATGTATGGTTTGGAGATGAGAATCCTTACTGGTATATAACTTTTTCAGGCATATCTGTATATTCATGGAGTTGCTATAGGAACATGATTTTAGATAGACTTAAGTAGAGAATAAACTGAGAACTTAATGTACAGTACTTTCTGATGAATGAGATGTCCTCTAATACCTCACATCTTGATGCCATCTGGGCTATAGTTCATTATTATTCCACTATGCCATATAGGTTTCTTCTAAAATATACTTTTAATTATGCTTCAGCAATAAATGCTAAGTACAATAAACTGTTTGAGTGCTGAAGAAGTGCTACTCTGCAGGGGATGGGTCATTCACAACAATAAGTAGAAGGCTTAATAATGGATCTCTCAATTTCCTTTCACATATGTTAAAAATATACCTGTAAAAATCCTAAGCATACATGCAGTTTGCATAGAAGTTCAAATAAGAATTCTGGGAATTGACTGTACCAAATTCTATTTTAAGTATAATAGTCTTTTTAATTTAGACTTCTGGTGGAAGATGGTGCCTGACTGCAGTGTGTTTTCAAAGTTAACGAATATTTCCTTTAGTTATCTTGACTGAGAAATAAATGGCAGCATTGACTCTGGTTCCTGGTGCTCAAATGCTGTTCCTGGTGTTCAAATATAAGGGCTGATACTGAGAAATGCTGAACAAGTTAGTCACCAAGAGGTTGATTTGGGATAACATATGGGATAACCCATAACATTGGGTTTAGAGCAAAAAGAATAGACAAAATAGAAGTCTGCATCAGTGAAAGATATATGGTGAGGGTAATGATAGATTTAATAAACTGAGAATTTAACAGGCTTTAGAAAATCACAGTGAAAACTTAGAAGTGAAATGCACCAAAATATTTCTTTTTTTACAAATAGGCATTCTCTAGGTGATACAGACTGCTACCAAAGCTTCATATTAGTTTTCTCTAAACACCATTTTCCCTATTCTCAGACTTATGGATGTCCAACTGTGACCTGAAACTTGATAGCTTCAAGAGAGGTTCTGTGCTTCCTGCTGGATCCCCACTGCCTCATTGCAGTATCTCTTTTTGTGTTTTTATTTGTTGTTTTTTTTTTTTTTTTTTATCAGAGACAAGCAATGTTACATACCGGACAAACTGTAATCTGTGTCTTAATCTTTTGACTGACATCTAGGCCTTTAGATTTTGAGTATGTGTATGTGTTGCAGATTCATTCTGCATAAAATCTCCAGAGACTCAATCTTTTCTCCTCTTCCACACAACTCAAATTTCCACCCTGAGTCTCATTATTTTGAGATATAGTAGAGATATAAGGCTTTTCAGTTAAAAGAAGTTTATTTAAACTGTCTATAATTTCTCATTTTATGTTATTATGTGGTTTTTTTATTTTAGTTTTTGTTTCTTTGACTTTTAAAAAGTCTCTTGTAGCATCAGATCCCCTTCTCATGTAAATAATGACATGATGAAGTGGAACCAAGAAATTAAACTGAATCAGTTTTCATTAACTAGGAGAAAGGATTTTTGATGTCCCTGAGGGTGGATGTATTACAGACATAACAGATGGGAAAAATGTTTCTGCATAAATCTATGGAAGTTCTGACTGAACAAGGATGTTGATCCTTATTAGATTGTGTTCTTGATTTGCTGAGTGTGTGTACCCACTTAGCCCCACTTGAAGGCACTCCAGAGTGCCAACTTGTGTGAAAGGGATGTATTAGTGGCAACTGTTTAGCTGCATTAGGGAGAGGTTTGGGTATAAAAGACAAGGAAACACAAGAAAGTTGTCATTGGGAGGTTTCTAGATAGTCTGGAAAGACTTTAGTGCCAGAAGGGAAGAAAGGAGAAGCGGTTCACAAGAAGGATGGCTTCTGGCACAGCAGAGAGCATGCTACCTCCTTCTCCCAGCCATGTTATATCTGGCAAGCATAAGGCATATTACAAAAATCTGTGACAAGATGGGATTTTGGAGAAGAAAGGGCCACATATAATAAAAATTGGCAAACATGTCCACCCAACCCCCGTCCACCCCCAATTAAAAAAAATTGATTTTAAGAGTCTTGCAATCCTGGGAGATGTACTGCTTGACTGGAACCAAAATCTCAGACCTAATGGCAAAGTGATTCTCAAATGCTATGGAGGTGGTAAGAGACAATAAATATCTTGGTGAAATTTTACTCAAATGAAGGGAGGATCCAGAGGATTGATTTGAGGCTTATAGGGGATGTACCTAGCATATCTGTAGGAAATCTGTTGTTCCTAAGTGAAAAATTAGTAATGGAAATAGCTTAGATTTGACTCTGACTAGTAGAAAGGAGGACTTCTCTTGAATTGAAAAACTGAGTGAGAATTTAGATTAAAATGAACACAAGTCAAATTCGTGACTCTTAAAAAAAAAAAAGGGATGAATTCATGTCAAAAAGTAGAGTTAAGCAAACTTGAGGAACTTACGGGAAGGCCATCTGCAGGAAAAAAATAATGCAGAAGTTGTTGCTGCTAATAGAAGAAATTGTGAACTGCAACTATCCTGATGTGGAGAAATGGCAGGAAAATAATGATAGATCAGTAAGACTGCACCAGAAACCCCAAAAGATCTTGTGGAACAAAGACAAAAAATATTCAGAGTACAAAGCTAAAGGAAAAACAGGAAAAGGATAAGGCTCAAAAGGTCAAGGTACCAAAATTACAACAATTGAGGAACAGAAAAGGTTTATTTAAAAAAAAAAAAAAATTCTTGTAACAGTAAAGAGAAATATCTGACTGACATGGAGAAGGCATTTAAAGCTCCAGCTTTCTTAAACAAGGTTACTTCTTGGTTGCTTATTTTTAAAAACCAACTGGCAAAAAAGACTAGTACAGGGGAGCTAGAGATTGAAGACATTCAAGACTGCAGAGCAATAGAATAATTATTGTGCAAACAGATGCACTCTCCAAACAAATGGACAGTTTGAGAAGGATGGTTGAAGTCCCACAAGAGGAAAAATATGCATTTTTGAAATGTCAGGTCTGCCAGTTTAACTCTTTCTGTATGGAACAGATTTTATTTTATTTGTCAGGGTAACTTGGCTAGTGCACACAGAGGAAGCAGTGCATCTAAAATCTTTATTAACACTTTGATATTGTCTCATATCAGCAAAGTAGAGAGGAAGAAAAAGTAGTTTCATCTAGCCATAAGATCAGTGCACAAATATTTAAAAAGTTTTATTCAAAATAGGTAGAACTAGTATACAAAACGATAGATTGGAGATGATATCTGAAATCAACAAGATGAAATACAATATCAATATGTATGAGGTATTGCACGTAAGAGGAGAAGTCAAATGCAAATAAGAATAGCAGAATAGACGGAGCTATCACAGAAAAGGCAAATCTAACACTGGGAGATACTGAAGAAAGCATTGCATGAAGATCCTGAATGTGCTTATTTTCTCTTTAATGTTCCAGGTATTGTATTAGATGTCACCTGTCAAGTTTTGGCCATTACTGTTGAGGCTTAAAAGGAAGGAAGAAGTAATAATAAGAGATTTGGATAGAAAGACTTGAAAAACTTGTTCCTTCAGTCCTTTCACAAGAGAGAAAAAGGAGAGTAATGGAGAAATAAAATACAGTTTATTAGAACCATCATCGTAATAAAGTTTTCTCCAAATCCAACCCCCACCCCCCCCCAATGTGATAAGACATTAAGTCCCAGGAGGCAAGAACAATATGCAGAAAATGTTATGAATTATAGAATTAGAAAAACATCTACATTAAATAGTCAAGTCTGTTCAAAGTAAATTGTACATATTTTACCTCAACTGTACTGTTAGTTTGCATCAGAAAGGCTTGGTACATTTTTTGCTCAAATTTCTATAGCTACTTGTCCTCTGAAAAGTTATCATTTAATCTGATTATTTAAAACATTGTTTCCATTATAAAATGGATTTCACTTGAAACTTTGTATATTGAATGACAATGCTCAGTGCAAAGTTAGATGAAGTTAGGTGGAAAGATACATGATTTCAGAATATAGGACAAGTATCTTACAAAGAATTACATATATCCATTCACTTCTTTAACTGATGTCTCTTCTGCACAAAGTAAAATTCAAGTTAATATAAGAATGTTTTCAGTGTGAAGAATTTTTTCTTTTCAGGAAAGTAGACATGACATTACATTAGGCTTCTAATAACAAAAGAGAAACTAGTGAAATATAGGAATTCATTCCACTTATTAATGGAATAGTAGTTAATCAAACATTTTACACTTACATTATAATAAAAATGCATATTCTTATTCATGATTTGAAAATATTTTTAGACACTTTATTGTGGACAGAAAGGATACAACTTCTTTTATACAATCCTGTTTGCAGTTATTTGAATATATTTATTATTCAAATATTATTATTTATTCTGTGGGAAGAAAACTTGGGTAAGTGCAGCATGAAGTGTAAGAATAGAGAATTTTATTACCTGACTTGTTTTCAACGAATTATTAAGAGAGTCAGACTTACTTCTGTGTGGCAGTGTCTATTCAGGAATGTTTGAATGTCTGCTATTGGTGGAACAGTCATGGCCATCAGTTTCTTGTTTAGGAATTTATTTTGGATTTTACCTATAATGCTTGTTTAATACTCTGTAGATGTGGTGCCATGATACTTTATATTGGATATGCTATTGTGACAGGAACCAGAGTTTTCCAGAGTGATCAAGTGCGTTTGTCTAAATGTTCTTCTACAGTGGGTCTCCAGAGAAGTAAAATTGTTTGGTTTTTTTTTTCCTAACCCACAAAATCCAGGATTTATGAGAATAAAACTAGAATAATTACCTTCTTAAATATAGAAAACTCATAGTAATTATGTCAGGGAGAGCAGAAATGTAAAAGGGGGATTGTAAACATTTGTCCACAGTGCCCTGGCATGTGGGGACTTAAGTCAGTTCAGTGACCTACAGGAAATTCTGTGGACTCCTCTCTGGTATGTGGGATGTTTTTTCTCTGAGACTTGGTTGTCTGCTTCACATGCTGCTCAGAAGTAATCTTACAAGCATGCTCAGCTGCTCTTTGGGGAAAGAGCAGTCTTCCCCTGCCATCCATTCACATTTTTTTTCCAAGGGGTCTTAACCTGAGCTAGATAGTCTGTTAAAGGCACATAGCATAAATGAAGAACAAACCAATAAACCATTGTCTGTTACATATATGCATATTCTTTTAATTTCAGTATTTTTTTAAGACCATTATATGAATCATATCAGTAAACAAATCAGAAAAACAACCTTCTGCTTCAGTTCCTTAGGGACTTTACTGTACCATAATAAAACAAGTGACATGAAAACCCTTTTAACTATAATGAAACCCAAATAATTGTTTAAACTTTTATGAAGTAAGCTGATCTCAAACTGAAATAATCTGAATGGGTATTCTAGTTACATCTGGTTATGTAATAAAAGCATCAGACCAGACATATTTCCCCCTGGTATTAGAAGGGTAATATGAGTGGGCAATTTTTGTTTATAAAAGCTGTCTTTCCTAAGTTTCCTTTCAATTTTGTTGTTTTGCTATTTCTCCTCTCATTTGCTTCACTGATTCATTATTCTTTTCACTCTTTTCTTTGACGAGCTCTTTTACAGAAGAGGGCATTACAGAAGAGATTGCCTGAAGCTGTTTCAGAGGAGGATGTTTGACTTGGTGTTTCTCATTCCTCATTTTATTCACTTTCTCAGCAAGTCTGGGTTGTGCAGCCACTGTTTCTTTCTTTCCTGGTGGCTTTTTATCACATACCTGCCCACTTAGTCTGCAGTCGATTCTGTCCACTTTGGCTAGGGAGGCAGTTAAAGCAGCTGTTACTTAGCCAAACTGTGAAATAAGGATTAGATCTTAATCCTTGCATGACAGTCAGGGTTAAAGCCAGTCCAGTCTTTTCATGAGAGAGACTGAGATTTGCATTTTAAAGATTTAATTAAACTAGGAGTCTCAAAGGCACTCTGCACTGACCTGGTTAATATTTAATGCTTGCTTTTTTTTTTTCCTATGGACTTCATTAAATTTCCTTAGTGTAAGTGTTGGTGATCACTTTCTAGGTATAGGGGATGATCCCCAAAAGACAGTGCTTTTCGTGGCCTTTTTCTCATGGTAATACAGAAGACAATAAGTAGGCCTCTTCTGCATTCCAGTGCTCTTCCATGGATCTTTTCTAAATCTAACTTCTGCAAATGTGAAATTCCCCTGTAAAGCTGCTTTCTTTTGCTACATACCCAGTTTGGGCAGAAGACTGGTTGTGGAGGAGATTAGTGCCAGTCTGGATTGCCATGGGTAAGTACTGTAGCTGGAGGAAACATGATTTGCTGCTCCCTGGTAGATCTCTGCTGCTGAGGAGATAAGGTGATGTGATAAACATCTAGGTATGTTCACCCAGCCATATTGCACAAGGGCAAACTAAGTGATCTCTAAAGACCTGAGAATAGTTTCCCTTTTATTACAAGTTTGAATCTGGCAAGCTAAGAATACATACCTACACTCTGACCTAAAACCTAGATATAGCCTCTGGGAATGTCACAGAAGTTGAGTCCAGAGCAAAAAAGACTCATTGCGCAGTATGTGCCAGATATAAAAGCAAATGTTGTACATCTGAAGAAATAAAATACCCTTGTCTTTCTAATACTGTCCCTAGCCAAAGTGATCTGCAATACATGAAAACTTAAGTGTCACTGGATGTGTGGTCTGGTAGTTTTATGTTACTGTGGCTTAGTTCAACACTAACACAAATTAAAAATCACAGATCTCTTATGCAAATATAATCCCTTGTGTTATTATATGGAGCATCCTGAAATGCACTATAATTCATTTTGAAAATGGATAGACACTAACTGCATTATCAATACTTAAGGCACATCCTATTGTGTAAGATAGAATACTTTGCCGTAGATTCATGCATCTGAATAATTATTGCATGCAGTTTTGGCTCGTACTTTTTTTTTTACACTTAATCAGGTAACAGGTTGAATGAAGATTAGTTGAATAACATTAGTTAGATGAATAACAGTCATCCAGTTATTAATAGACCTTGAAAATATTTCTGGCTTCTGGAACCATTCAGCTATTTTCTTTGGCAGAGAATGTCTTAATGAAAATTAAAATCATAAAGGGTATGCTTCTGTTCTTACTCGGTTCCTTTAGTGCTTTCTGAAAGCTGTGTTTGTCGTTCCAAGAACTGCTTTACTGTTTGCTCTTTATTATATTACTTGTCTTACTTATAAGTGATACTTCCATTAAAAGAACTGACATTAGCTGTGTGCACACCTGTCTGGATGATATATGTACGTGTGTGTATATATGTGTATAATAAAGATATATATAAAACCAATTCCATGGATTTGAATAAAATAATGATCTATTTTTCAAGATTTTATTTTAAAACATGTTATTTTGCTTGCTACATCTAACCTTTACAATTCTGCTTCCCATTTTTAATGTGTTACCTCTATTTGTCTCGTTTCCAGTTACTGTGTCTTAGCTTCTCGGTAGTTACAGTAACACAATTGGTTGTTTTGGGCCCTAAAAGTTGATGTCCTTGATGTACTGATGTACTGATAACCTTAGTATAATAGCATTGATAAAGACATAGCCATTATAGCTTTTCACTGTTATCTTTGATCCAATAGCATAGTAGGTGGCTAGGTTAGATTTTGGGTTGTATTTAGCAAAGCTAATAAATAAGATCTCAGTACTAGTTAATCAGGGGTTTTGTTAACTGCTGATCACTTTCAGGAGAAATCTAGAAACTGGAATGACTACCCAGCTGGAAACTGAAGACTTGAAGATGCATCATGATGCATATATAAATGGTGTCATAATTCCAGGTAGCGGTTCAAGACTGACATCACAATTTAAGCTCTCTGTCCCATATAACTAATTATCTTACTTGTTAAAATCACTGAATATTGCAAAAATGAGTATGCCTTAAGATCCCAGAAGTTGCCATAAATTTGCCAGAAAGTTGCACCTGGTAGCTCCTGGATTGGCAAATGGCAGTCATTAATGACATAGTCTTAAAACACAGCGAGACTGTTACTGTGGATTAAAGGCAACTCCTTCCTTTAGCTTTCAGAATGTGGAGATATAATGGATATAATTGAGATTGAAATGTGAGCTGATTGCTTTTCCCAGTACTGATAAACAGCAATGGAAGTGGATCAGTAGATGGACACTTAAGTTAAAGCATCTAACTTAAATTGGAGATTAACGGTAAAATGCTATTTATGGATATTCACCAAAACAAGCTTAACTGGACTAACAGTCTAATAATCCGTCCAAATAATAGGTGAATTAAAATAACAATTAACACAAACACAACTAATGTTGCAAAACAGATGAAAACAGTTCATAATATCTTTTACTGTGCCAACTAAAATATACTCATCCAGTGATAACTTCATCATCTTTGATGGAGCTAACACAATAGCGCACACTGAATTAGTAGGGATAACTGTTGGCTGCAATAATAAGTGAAGAAAGATGTGGCTACTTAAGGTTCAGATTGGTTGTTGGAACCATAATAACATCTTTTTTCGTATTAGAGCTTTCTTTGACTCTTGCGAAAGTTTTTTGCTTTTTTTTTTTTTTAATACTTAAGCTTACTAAACCATGAAGTGAAAAAGGAATTGGCAAACTGCAAAAAGCTACAATTCATGTTGCAGACATAATTTGTCTTGATTCATTGTTTTATAGTCTCTTTAGGTCAGAATTTGCAGGAGCCTATAGAAAGAATAAGTCAGATAGAAATCCTCATTAGAAAGATGATGTGGATTAATCTGCCTCCTACACTGTGGCTCACTGACATCTACCTTGAACATGAGGATTTATTTTCAGTCTGAAGCTCGGTTTCACTAATTAAATCTCTAGATCTTGATTTGTTTGATTCTTTGCCTTTTGTAATGTCATAGGTCAAAGAGATAGTCTTTTCAGGTTTGAGAAATATGGGAAAACTTGCAGTTGCTGAAGGAGTGTGTTCAACACATGAGAATTCTTGTTGCATAATGGTTGTGATTTTTAGAAATGATGTTGAAACCTAATCATATACATTTTGTAGAAAATTACATATTTTTACAAACTTGGCTTATGGTACAGCTTACAGAAATTTTAGGGGTAGAAGAGTGAGAGAAATGTCCAAATGTTTGAATCTCTGTAGATTTTCTGTAATAGCATTAAGGGCTTGTGTTCATCCTAACATTAACATAAAAAAGTTATAACTAATATTTCTCCTTACTGTAGATGCAGTCCAACCATCTCCATCACTGGAGTGTGATTTTGATTCCAACTGAAATTTTTTGGCTGCAACTTGTTAGTGCAAATTATTGTACATCAGTGTAACCAGTATTATGGACATATCACTTATGAGAGGCAATAGAATGACAAATATCTATTCAGGTGACATATAATCCTTGCCATAATTTCTGAGGAGAAAATTTCTCAGGTAGTTCTTCTTAGTATAAAGATATAAGGAGAAGTGGATCGTGAGCCTGTAATTTCAGTGTTATTTTTGCACTAGCTAGCCTAGCTAGTCACCAAGTCACAAATGAGTGTAGCTCGAGGTGTAACAACTCCAATTAACAGCACAGGAGGTGTTTAAGTCCAGATAATTTACTTCATGCTTACAGAAGGTGTTGAAGATGAGAAGTGAGGATTTGGACAGGCAGTAGTTCTTAAGTGGTTAGGTGTAGTAATTTATCTTGAAAACAGAGATGCAAATAAAGTAACAAAAATGGCTGGGGTTTGGTCTTGCACTGAGTTTTGTGTTATAGCGCCAACATGTTCTGAAGTCTGAGCTCACCAAGTGGCTAAGTATCATATTAAAATTATGAATATCAAACCTCTGCTCCTGATCCTCAGACATTTTTCTAATTTTTCTGCCCTTCTTACCCCTGTCTTGCACTGAAGCCCCCCGAGACCCCTGCTTAGCCTTTTATTTTTAGGACTATTTCAGGAGATATTTAAATGGCTTGCTACTTTGTTCCTTTTTGTGGTAGAGGATTTAGTATAATAGTTGAAATAAAAGCTCTTTGGGGCATGGCCCATGTCTCTGATTTTCTCTTTTCACAGTGCATGGTACTGCATGTCTGTGTTACTTCACTGAATTTCTAAGCAGTACCACAATATTACTAGAAAAACTTTGTGGTTCACTTCCACTTTCCATGTAATTAACATTCCTGGTTGAATAGGAATTTAACAATATTGTACACTTCTTCAAATGCTGTATCAGGAAAAAGATCAAATAAATAGTATGGTATCTCTATCAATATTTATTGTAGAAAGTTGTACATATGCTCAAGTACATATGTTACATATACTGAAAGTGGGATCATCAAGTTCTGCTAATTAGTAGACAAGATGCTGCTCACATTACAGTTTCATGAAAATGAAAATTTTAAGTCTCTTTTTTTTCACAGGTTATGCCATCTGGCTTCACTTTTATTCGGTGCATGATTAGCATTAACTTTTAATTCTTTTCATGTACAAACTGCCTAAATTAACTCCTTTATTTCCTATGTCTTCTAAATTGTTAGCCTAATTAAGAGCTCAGTTAGCAGAACACTGCATATTAATCACGTGGCCTCTTTTTATAACATGCTAATTTATTAGGATAAACTAACACTGTAACACTTCAAGAAATGGAACTTCCATAGTGTTTCTATTCATAATATCTGAATTTTCAGAATTATCAGCAGATATCATCACCCCGCATTCTTACAGAGTTAAATATGTGTCATCACTGCTCAGTGATGGAAATTTAATTTTCTTCATGGTAATATTACTTTCTCTCTCTTCTTTGAGGCAGTGTCAGCCGCATAATATTGAGTCGGACCTCCTTCAGAAAGAGGACTTTCTGTTGCTCTGTGGTTTAGTATGTCATTTTACTTGCAGAAATATGAGATAATGTATACGTGCTTTTGAAATTTAATTCCAAACCCCAAAAGCATCTCAGGTTTATAAGAGCAATCATCTATAAAATGAATTTATTTCTAATGTCTGAATTGTTCAGTTAGAATTTACTATTGCAGATAATACTGGAAGTATGTGATTTGAAAAATTTTTTTAGCATTATCAAGAACAACATTTATTGCATTGTTAATTCAGTAGAATGGTCACAAAAAGTCTGTTTTTCTCTCCATTGTGTCTCCAATTTGGTAAGATAATGTGGTTGTGTGAATTGAGTGGTTGCACCAGAAACAATTGGCCTGACCACGTACTTGAACATACAGATATGCTTTAAATACCATGATATTTCAAGACTAATTTGTACATATTGAACTTAAATGTCAGGAAAGCTGAGTAACTGCACTGAGTCAACTGGTCGTGAAACATAATGCAACTTCTGAATGATGGAGTAGATCCTAAGAGTTTGTAAATTTTGCTTGGCAGCAGGGTTGGTGTCACATATTATGCTATATTTTATGTAGTCAGATATCTCTGAAAGCCCAACATGGAAGCCCAACATTTTGCTTTCAAACTATTTCATATACTAGCAAAATGTATCTTTTAGTTGATGTCCGAGTAGTCTCAGCAAAAGATGGGCTTTTTTCAAGCCCTATTAATAAATTTCAGCTTTTATGGATTCATTCTATGATTCTAGTCTTATTCTCCATGCTTGGAAGAGCCAATGCTTAAAGGCCCTCCTAACTATTAAAACACGCATCCTATTTATGTGCCTTTTATAATTTCTGTCTTATCCTGAAGAGATAAAAGAGCAGCCTGCAAAAAGCCTTTTCGTTTTAAGAACCAGCTTTGTTAGGTTTCCTAAAAAAAAAAACCACTTGTAAAACAGAAGTAGTAGCTCCTGAAAATTGGCATAATAGTTCCAATATTGGAAAAGGATGGGGTGAAAGAAATAGGCAAGAGATTAAATGTTTCTTATGAGACCGTTTAATCAGAAACTGAAGGAATATATTGTAATGTAATGATGTATTTAAAAGCAGACACGGGATGCTGGAAATCAATGTCTTTTTTTTTTTTTAGTGCATGATATTTTGATTAAAAATAGATGTGATACAAGTTTAAAATAGGTACATTTTAGAGTAGAAGTTGGCTGATGGCTCCCAAATTAATTCTAAAGGGGGAATAGGCACCTATGTGCTGTACTTTAAGTGGGACTCTGAAGGGATTGATTACAAACTGTTTAACGTGTTGTTTTTTTTTTTTTTGGGTGTTTGGAGGAAAATACAAAATCAATGGTTATAATGAAACACTCAGAGAATGCAGTGCATCATTTAGCTAAAAAGAAGAGGTTCTGAGATAGTCACATTCTGAAGTATGATACGGTAAACAGAAATTTGAAACTACAAAGCTATTTCATCTAGTCAATAAAACATAGTAGACCCAAGTGCTGAAAGTTGAAAATGTTTTTCAGACCAATATTTTACTAGGTAGAAATTTAATGGTGCAGATAGTCTTGTGTTGGAACAACTTCCTAGTGGTTATTGTGCTGGTTCTCTGACCTTGCAGTGATGCAACCCGCATGGATGGGTATGCATAAATGGGATTACACAACAGGAAAATCTGATGCTTTTCAAATCTTTAAAAATTTGAGGCTTATCAACATTTTATTAGCTTGCTGTGCATATGCTGTAGAGCTGATATGAGTTGAAAATCTAGTTGACATGACTAGTATACTGGAATCCTATCTTTCAGGATTTTGTCAGAGCTATGACTTCACTTTCTGTTACCATGTCTATTCTGGCATAAAATACTTGCAATGAAAAGAACTACTTTTCTTACACTCTCTTCCCCCCTCCCCTCTTTATAAGGCTTTTTTTATTTTCTGAAGGTAACACTCTTACACCTATATCCTAAAACTGAAAACTGAGGAATGAAAAGGAAAGTTCTAGGAGTCTCTGGCATTTGGAGTATTATTCCCATTTTATTCACTTTTCAAGCTATTCGTTGTAGTTAATAACTTTCTAAGACCAAAGAATTAAAGTGCATATGAATGTAAATTTTCAAGTAACTCCTAGCAGCAAGTAACTCCTAGCAGCAGTTACAATGCTTGCTGAATTCTGAATACATTGTGCCCAAATAGTTTAACAACTTTGATATACCAAGGACCATGTGGTTAATCTAGTCTATTTTCTAGGCTATCTAGGTTAAGATCCTGGCACAATTTGTTAGATGGTTTGGGTAGTCCTCTTTTTTTTTTCTTTTTTTTTTTTTCCTTTCCTTCTGTACTGTATTGAGCAGGAATTCCAGAGTTTATTGTAACTACTGAGGGAAAAATGCACATGTCTTCAGAAATGCCTTTATGGGTATTTTTCCAGTGGGTTTTTTTTTTGAGATTTTGGGCTTATGAAAAGAATTCCTTTCAGAGAAAGAACTGAATATTTACACAGTAAGGATTAACATTTTCAGACTATGGAACAAATTTTCAGTTTACTTTGCTAATTTCCCATGCAACATCATCTTGATACGTCAGAACTAATGGATGTCTAATGCCCAATTGACATTATTGACTTAAGGCCCTCTACTGCTTATGAGGAAGAGAGAAAAGACAGAAAATGGTTATTCTACAGCACATAGGCTTTATGTTTTCAGTTATATGATATGAATGACAGAAACACCTAATTGCAAGGAATGAGACTTTGTTTTGTGATGAACCATTATGATAAACAGATGGGTTATAAAAGGGAGTTGAACAAGGGTGTGTTAGACTCACTTTAAGGCGTGCAGATTGGTTCTGATTTAAGACACTAATTTTGCTCCTGGACAATCCCCTTGTCTTCACTTAATGCGAATTTGCTGCAGCATTTTTGAGTCTGGACCCCTAACAGTTCTCATAGCAATTCAGTCCATTAAACTCTAAGTTACTTCTGATTTATAAATAGATAGAAGTAGGGAAGAGAGAGACTAAGTCTTCTACTTCTCTAACCACATTTCCAATAGGTGCATGAATGCACTTACCTAAATAGTTTTGTCTTTTTGAGCACCACGTAATGAAAAAGTTACATTCTCGTTCTGTAAAATGCTGTTAAATAGATTACAGCTATATCACGTAGCTCGTCAGATTGTCCATGCTTGATGGAACTTAGACTTGGGAAAATCAAAATCCTGCAAGATGGGGTTATTACTCTGTCATTATCATTGTATCACTGTAGAAGCAACTATCAGCATTTAATTAGTGATAGCAAGGGTATTATGAGTCCTGCTACTCAAGGAAGTGATTTTTATTCTTTTCAGTCTTTGGATAGGAACAATCTATTCTCTACACTTGCTTTAAATCAGTTCAGTCTCCACTAGAGAGACTAGGAATTAGTAGGAGAAAAAGTTGACAGGAAAGGTACATGGCAGATAAACCTGCAGCTGAAACAAATGTGTAATGCAGAAACTGTAGAGAATAAATGGTACGTCTTCAGCCCAAACTATTCAAGGTTGTTTGTTGTTATTGTTTTGGGGTTTTTTCTCTTCAGTTTGCCTGATATTAGTTATCTGGAAAGCAAACACTGAGTGAGATACAGTTAAAGAATATGTACTGTGTTGGACATTAAGCAGCTTATTTTGAAGAAATTTGAATCTGAGATCTGAGCTTCTCTGAGAGTTTTGGGGATGTTACCATGGCTAAGAAGATATCTAGACTAGGAATGCAAGCTATAAGTTATGTAGGTGAGTTGCATGAGATGAAGAAGAGCTCTCTGCATATATGGCTGAAAATCTGAAAACTCAAGAGGTAAAACCTGTGGGGCTTTAAGGCATAAGCTGTCCAGTGTGCGAGCCTCTGCAGCACTGTTGTCTCTGGGCAGTCCCAGCCATCTGTGTTTTGTCTTTTAATAGCTTTGTCTGCAATAACAGGATAGTGTTAGCAAGAATAGTACTGCAAATTTGTTCTGCAAATGTTCAGTAGCCATTGAAAAGAGACTCCATGGGAATTAAAAATATTTCAAAGATATTCCTCAATGTGAATTGTCCCTTGTTACATCTGTTACCCGTTATCTCTCTCCCCATTGCACAAGGATTATACCACCTTTTGGTATAATACTACCAAAAGAAAGTTTGGAGGTCCCTAGAAATGTTGCTCTTGTACTGATGCCTCTCTTGTTTCTCCAGAAGGACCATTTTTGTCACCAATTTCTCCAGCTATAGTGAGGAAGGGTCTTGAGACCTATCTTGTTCTGAAACCCAAGAGGACACAGTGTCTTTCTGTTCATCATAAGGGCTCTGCAGCATTGTGTGAGAGTTATCTAGATGGTGTTTTAAAAACTTTACCTCTTACTGTTTAGATTGGTGGCAATGTTCTTCTCCAAGAGTTAATACAGAAAAATTATCCCAGGTAAGAAATGAGGTGTAAACTTCTGCTAGAGGAATTAACCTTGAGATCTGATGGGTATGCTAAACTGGGGAAGGGTATAGATAAATAGAATTAATTCTATGCAATTTTACAACTGAAAAGGCAGTGAAAAAAACAGATTTAGACACAGGTAAACACACATCTAATTGATACTGTGGAAGTAAATTAGTGATTATATCAACTACAGTTAAATTAAATATCCAAGCCAATGAAACATCTATAGAAAGCAATTCTTCCACTTGGTGGAAGGTTGCCTTCCTTTTCTTCATGATCCACATATTACACCATCTCAATAACCTGAATTTATACATGAAAGCTAATATTCATAATTTCCTTAACGTCATATGGATAATAGATGTGCTAATTCTCTTAGAACTGCATAAATAATGCAATGTACTTTGGGGACTTTTTGCTTTTTTTTTTTTTTTTTTTAGCATATAGTCTTGGACTACTACATGCCCAAGTAAATAGTTGATTCATGTGTAGTTTAGTTCAGGAGGTTGGAATGAAGCCTAGTAATTCTGTCTTCAAAAGAGTTAAATGAAGGGTTATTCTGACTTGGAAGCAAGAGTTATGTGTCCATTGTACATAACACTGGTGAAGAATAGGATAGCTGTCAGTCTGGATTAGAATCCAGAGACGTTTCTACAGAGCTCTTCACGTGTGACCTCTGTTGACTTCCCTTTCTCATTTCTGCTTGATGTCAGTGGGAAGGAGTGAAAGGATGTTTATTCATTTCTCATAGCAATGCTTACAAACACAGGTCTTCAGGGTCACATTTCTTTTTAAAGCAACAATTGAAAAAGCTTTCAGCAGTTATCTCTTAGTGTATTTTCAAGCTGTTACACTGCATTTAGTGACTTTTTCCCTTCATGGTGGAAGTATAACAGAAAATGTGACTATGATACTGTAAGATATTACTGAAAGGAAATTGTTAGCAGGGCAATGACAGGACCGTGGGAGATGATCATCCACCCTGGCAGTCCTTTCAGAAGATGATCAAATAGGAAAAAAGTGTTGATGGAACCAAAATTTCATCTGTAATTTTTTTTGGTAACTGGTTAAGCCTGAGGGTTTTCATGTGTGATCTGCTATTCCTTTTAATGTCAACTTTAAGAAAAACAATTGTGAGAGGACATCAAGTTTCCACCCTGTCTTAGTTAGCCAAATATCTTGGTTTTAATCCTGTTGCAATTCATAGAACTGCTGGATGTGCTGTTGCTTTTTTCTGTAACAGGTAGAAAAAAAAGATGTAATATTAAGCTATTAGTAGTAGAATTGCTCCTAAATATTGTAAATCATTATAATTTAAGAATTGAAATAATTCTTATACAACATATTTGAAATGTTTATTTTTTTGTTTGATACTTGGTAAGAAAACCAAACAGAAATGTTTGTCTTGAAAATATTTCTGTGTTGTGTTTGTGGTTGTTTCCCCCTTCTCCCCCCCAACTGCCCCATTCCCTTCCCCACTTCTTGTGGGTGGACATGTGCGTGAATTCAGGCATGACTTGAATGTGGGAGACTGGGTGATCTTTGGATTGCTTGTTCCAGTTTTGTTTGTTTGACAGGACTTTGTCAGAACATTACTTCCTTAAAGTGTGTACACCAAACAGCTTTATATATTTAAAGATATAATTTATTGGGACAAAAGCTAAAATATGGTTCCTTTTGAAACAGAAATTCAGATCTCTTGGGTGTTAAATGTTAGTGATGGATCCTTTTCTCCTGATCACTTCCTAATCCAACATCTTTTACTGGCATTCTTGGTTGCAGTAAACAATGTAGTCCTTGCTAGGTTCTCTGGGCAAAGTTTGTGTGGTTTTGGTGTGTGGTGTGTTCCATTTTTTTAGTCTTTTTGTTTTTCTTTTTTTCTTTTTTTCTCCCTAGTCATCTCTAAGGTCTGTTTGGGAGTATGATCCTTTCTCCCTTTCAGGGTCTCCCATTGTACACCCCTGCAGGTTCCTTGCCTGCCTTCTGTAAGCTTTTGCCAAATGAAAATGAGGAGTTGCTCTCCAAAACAATTTTTTTGCCCTCCAAAAGGCAGCCTTTGTCCCCATTAACAGCAGCAAATGCAAGGCAAATAGACAGCCCTTCCTCTGCAGCTCAGCCATACTTGCAAAATACAGCTTACAGATAGTAAGTGGTGAACTAATAAATGAAGCAGGTGCTGTCCATCATAGTTCATGATGGTGTCTTAAACAGGACAGAAGCCTCAGGAATAAGATGTCATTTGGCCAAATAGGAGATTGGCCTAATCTCCTAATCTTCAGGATGCTTAGATGCTTAGAAACAGCAGAACTCTGGATGTCGAGCATGTAGCGAGAGGCCTGCTTTGCTGGATACCAACGCTTAAGAACCAAGCCAGGCTGGACAGCTAGCCAAGAAGTTTGCCACTAAAATTATGCTGCTATGAGCATTTCACAAAATACTGCATTAGAAAGAGTCTTTTTCAGAGTGACCAGATTATAGCTTGTTTTGGCAATTTTTCAGTAAAGGTAGCTGCAGGCACTGTGCTCATCAGTCAAGGAAATTGGGACTGTGTTTTGGAGAGGAAAAAAAAAAAAAAGGAAGCAGATATTGGACTGTCCATACAAATGTGAAGCAGAAAAAATACCCTGAAGATACTCTCATAACTCACTCACACAAACACTTTAAATAAGGGAGAATAAAGAAGGAGGCTTGTAGTTTCTTTAGGCTTGGTTTATAACTAGTCTGATTGCATATGTGTAAAAAAAAAAAAAACAAAAACAAAAAACAAACAAACAAAAAAAAGAACAAACAAAAAAACCCCCCAAAAACCCCACATAAACGTAAAATAAAAGAATGTGGTAAAAAGTAGACCTAGTGAAATAACTAATTAAAAAAAAAGAAATCTAAATAGAGCTTTGCAAAGCTTATAAAAACATTTAAACAGTTATAAAAGCCTTGCATATATCTGTATGTTGGATTAGCTCCAGAAGTAATTTTCATACAGTAAATTCTAGCTCACGTGCTATGAGATGCTCAATTTTTCTGGTTGAGGATCCAATTCACCAGCACCCCTACATCTTCAGGTTGTCTTTATCAATGGTATGTGGATTTGAACATGTCGTCCTTTTATTATGTCCCAAAACTATTTTGGCTTACTAATCAGTTTCAAACATTCTCTTCTTTCCATTCCCTCCCTTCTCTTCAACTCTCTCTGTCTGAAGCTCTTAAGTTATAATTTAGTTAGGAAGCTATTTCAGTCTTTCTTTTACTGTAGCATTGCTTATCCTCCCCTGCTCAAAGTCCATTTGGAAAGATGAGGTATGACTTTTGTCTAATTAGATAAAAAAAAGTAGTCAGCTAAAAAGTATTCAGCTAATGACTCTGATGCTTTGATAGGGCCTGAGCAGAGTTTGCTCTTTTTCAGAGAAAAATGACCTTCCCCTCATCCAACACAGTTCAAATCTCTGAATGAAATAATTTTCTACATTATCTATTCAGTTTTTAATGCAGACGCAAAACTTGTTAATGATAAATAACACAATATGCAAATTTAACACTCTACAGTGGGTAGCTTAGTATGTTACTTTTGTTTTTAAATCTTGAACAGTCTTTTTGCTTCTTAATTTTCTATGTATAAGAATAATAGTTTTGTATGCTACTCAGAGATAAGATTTAAATTCATTGATATGTAAACAAGGCTATTACAGAAGAAATTCAGCGGTGGTAGGGTCCCAATACTTTGCATGTCAACAATTTCTTTCCTCTATAAATTTGTACCCAAATATAAGAGTGTGCAGTTCTTTCAGGTCTCTGTATAAGGGTGTTCTCTTGCGACTTCAGGTTCTAAGATGATTTCACATATATCTTTGGGGTGAAGTTTAATATGTTTACTTTTTCAAAAAGAAGAGTATTCCGAAGTTGTGTAGCAGAGGTCAGAATTACAGGTCACTCAAGACATATTTTGTACTCCAGTACTCTGTTGTTATTGGCCTGTATCTATGCTATTGAGTAGACTTAACATAATAGAAAAGGCAGAAGTGGGATTTATATTTACTGTCTTGCCTGTCCTCTGTTTTTTACACATTCTAAGGATGTACGACAAAATTCAAGACACATACAAGCTGGTCCATGAGAACAAAGGATGTTTAAGGAGTTATTTTGCTGAGTTTGTTGCCCTGTGAGAAGGGTGCCTCAATTTACTGTTCAAGTACCTCCATTCATCAGGGGGGGATCTATTATTTTAGGTTTTTCTTGTACAAATATCAAAGTGAAGCTTTAAGTGAAAGAAGATGATGAAAAGATAAAACCTTGAAGATTACACTTCAGTGTTTGTTAATACAATGAAGAACATTACTTTTATGCTCAACTGTAGTAGACAAAGAAAGCGTGGATCCTATTCTATTGCATGTTAGGCTGCTGTCATTGCTGGTCCTGCTTAGTGGTTCATTCTCCTTTTCCAATCTGAAGAAAAATCTTATTCTTTCTGTGCAACTTAAGTATTTTTGTACTACTAGTACACATGATATAATACAAAATGACAGCAGGGAGTACCTTGGACTTTGACTACATTTGCTGAGTGCTTCACTCACATGTTCCCACTCCCATCTCTGAAGTAGAGATTATTCTGTATACTCTAGGACTGCAAAGTGAGTGGTAGTACAGTGAGTTTCAATTCCATCTTTATCATTTAAGCTAGTAGGTTGGTAGCTTACTTAGTTGGATTTAGTGGAATTGTTATTTTATTAAATATACTAATCCTAAATATTCGTAACATTCCCATGGAGAGTATAGTCAAAACATATCAGAAGTTCTCTTTGACTTAATAGCAGGTAGTTCATTAGATTCCAGTCAAGGATGTGATGTTTTATACAGTCTGGCAAGGAATTTTGAAGGAAGTCCATCCATGTCAGGCAGTACTTTAGGTGAATTTCAGTGACCAGTTTCCTATATGGAATTGTTAAAACTAGCACACTTTTTAAACAAGTTCATATAATCTACTTTGTGCAGTCTCAGAAGGATGTGTACACCCTCAAAAGGGTGAAAATCCCACCACTGAGTGGACAGAATGTACTAACTGCTGGTCATCCAAAGTTATACACCTCTAATTATTTAATTTAAATAAAGTTTGAATAACTCTTCAGTTCTGGTGTTTTTCCAGCTGTGTCTGACCTAAACATTTCTTTTTATTGCTGAAACAGTTTCTGTGGTCTAGAGATGTATTTCATGCCCTTCCCATATCCCAGAAAAGCTTAAATAGACTTCTTAGTACATGGTAATTATTCTCCATCATTATAGTTAATCAATGAAATATATGTATCATCATATATTGCAAGGATACCATTCAAGGTTTAGAAACTTCTGTTTTACAGTGGATAGTTTCTTTTTAAGTTATGTGTACGCTTGTTGGTCAGTTTATCTTTATTTGCTTAGTCATTGACATTTGCCATTGCACTGAACATAGCAGAGGCACTATTACTACTTCACAAAGTTTGTAGTGTAAGTAGTGACAGTACTGTTAGGCAATCCAGCTGCTGATGGTCACAGATATCTCAGAATGCAGCATTTTTAATATAATAACATAACAATATATTATAAGGGTGTAACAAGAAGATAATTTTTTTTCTGAAAGCTGTTATGTATCAAGTAGTTGTTGATCATCTGTTCAAGTGGAGCATAACAACTCTGACCTGAAGTACATAGTTTTTCAAGTTTAGCAGCACACTTTCCCAGCATTTTTTGAAAATGCCTGCATTTTATGATCATCTATCAGTATTTTATAGTAGTTGCAGTAGTAAATTTTATTTTGGAAAATAGGACAAAATCAAAGAAGGGGGAAAAGATTTAAAGTGGTCACCTTGCACAGCAGAAATATAAATGAATTCCAGAAATACTGGCTGATATGCTAGAAAGTGGAAGAGCAAGAAATGAAAAAGCTATGAAGTGAGATAAGATTTTTTGGGGATGACATTGATAAGATAAAAAGAGGTACTGGCAATGGTGAAGTTGGATTGGGACCTGAAATTGTGGTACTAGCAAGATACAGCAAAAAGCTTGGGTCCAGTAAATGATGTTGTCCAGTTAATGAACATGATATATAGCTGAAATTCTGGAATCTTGTTAGGCTGGAAGAAACTGGGGAGAATAGCAAAATGGAAATAGCATTAGGAAGAAGGTGACTTGTTTTGGTTTTTTTTTTTTTTTTTTTTAAAAAACAGTGTAAAGAAAGGCATTATGTGTTTCAATAACTAAAGCTAAAATGATAATTTTTGTTCAGAACAGGGATCTCCATAAAGGGGTGGTATAGATACAATTATAATGATATAAGAAGGCTGGTATACTTCCCTTGTTAAGAAAGACTGATTCTGTTTCTCTGTCTTTACAGCTTAAATGTGTACTTAAATAAATGTGTAAAACATTGGGGCTGCCGTGAAAAGATGGTGGCTGCTTATGTATAATGAACGAAGAGGAAGGAAATTTATATATCTATAAATAACAATGTAGAACAGTCTCTTAATAGCAAAAGTGTATGGACTTGTTTTTCAAATGAACTTCATAAAACCACCTAGAATGGGTGTGTGAGAATTTTGTAGCATTTCTATAGTTTTAACTAATCCATGGGGGTTATTTTTGAGAGGTAAATGTGTTCAGCATTGCTCACAATAACTGTTTCTTTCCTGTAAGTACCGTGCAGTGAGGTTTTCTTGCTTACATATCAAAAGAAACCATTTGTCTTGTGCTCTTTTATCGGTTTGTTTATGGGAAGACTCCAGAGGAAGAGCTTTTTCTGTTAAAAAACAAACCAAAACAAAAAACAACAATGCAGTTAGTGTACTGTCTGTTAGAGAAAACAAGTTCTTCTGAAGTATACTGGCCCTTAATGATGTGTTTCTGTTGTCATGGAAACGGGGATTTTTTTTTTCAAGTAGGTTTATTTGTTCTACTTTTGCTTTTTATAGTCCTCCCTTCATAAGTTTAGTTTTGTACTGGCAGTGTTGTGCCTCATGAAAGAACAGCCATACTTCCTTTATCATCTTTTTACTTCTCTTTTATGTCCATTAGAATTTGATGGCTAAAAGACTGAGGAATAAACAAATATTGGCAGATGATAGGAAGATTCCAGGCATGTACTTCACCATATAAAACAGTTAGCCTCAGTCTGGCAGGAAAAAGAAGGCATCGCTGTAATGAAGCATGTATTAAAAAAGTTGAAAATTGCATTGGACCACATAATAGATATTGTTAGTACTTCCCTTTTCATACACATGTAAGTTGCAGCGTTAAGCTACTGATGGAGGCCATGAAAACAGTCCAATTCTTATTGTGTCTGTTTTCTGTCATTGGCTTAACAGGAGATTTGCTGCTAAAAAAGGTTTTGTGCTTAAAGACAGTTTCAAGTCGTTTACAGTTCTTTCATACTTGATTTTTCTGGATCTTGGTAAGAAAAATGACTCAAACATATATGTGGTCAAATGCTATTTACTCAATAATTAAAAAGTGAGAGTAATGAGTTAATCCTATGTCACTTCTGATGCCAGGAACCCCTGAGGTGTGTCAGTGTCAGACAGACCTCGTCAAGGTGTCCATGACATGCTGCACAAAATTCCCATCTATGGTGAGGTTCAACATACCTCACCACCTGCTGTGCTTTTATAGTCTTCTTCACCATTAATTAGTTAAAGATAGTCTTTTTCCTCACAATAAAACCATTAATTTGTCATCTAAAGAGTGTAAAATGTCCGTGAAGGACAGGTCATACATGTTAGAACATCCTCCTGTAACATCTGTACATCCTCCTGTAATATCTGTACGTCCTCCTGTAACACCTGCAAGCTAGCATGGCAGGACATAGCGTGGGGTCATTCAGCAGCCACTTAGGCTAACATATGGGTACTAGCTAGGGAGCCTTAGTTGGGTCAGCATATACCTCAGGATCACTAATTCCTCATTATGTCTTCAGACGTGGTTCCCACTGTAACAGTTTTTCTGTACGTATATGTTAAAATGAGCTGAAGCATTGTAAGCATGTGATATCTGTAAAAATAAGCAAATAAACATTTTGGTGCTGATTCAGAGAGGGAGAAAGCATGATTCAGACTGTGCATAATTTAAGCTTCTGCTCTGAAGGTATGTGTTACTTGCTTCTGAGAAAAGGAGGGAAAGGTTAAAAGAGATCATACTTTAAAAGCAAACTATAGAATGTCTCTTCTTTCATGGGAGACACTTCCTATTGCATCTACCATTGCTTTTGCTCTGATATGCTATTTCATCCTTCCTTCCAAAGTTTGTATTATAATGAATATGTATGTGGTGAATGACAACTGCAGCTGAATTCTTAAGAGGTAGATCTTGCAAACTTGAAATCATAAATTACTATAGCCTGTTTAGAGGATTAAAAACATGAGGAAAAATCTGCTAGTCATAGCAAATCCCATGTTTACCCATGCCAGCTTCCAGCCTTTCCCAAATCGTTATATTAGGTGCATGCTGTGCTTCCAGTATAGTGAATTTCAGGAGTCTTTATGCCTTCTGTGAGGATTTAATTTTTTTTAGCTGTCCTGTTTGTTTCTTTTTAACAAGTTTGCTTATTTTTACACAGTTCCCCATTTGAACTTTAGTAAAGCAATGGTTGATATTCTTTGTTCTTTTTCTCTGTCTTGTCATAGCTTTTTCTGTGTGTTGCTGTATGTTTTGAAATATAGCGTTACAGTGTCTCACTGATTGTTTTCCTTCCATACTGATGTGCTTAGTTTATCAATGTCTTCATTCAGGGCAAAACTATATTTACATTTGGATATGTGCAAATCACTCTTTCTCTTTAAAAATAAACAAAACACTAAAAGGTATGATATTTTGATCCCTATTATTATTACGGTATCATAAATAATTGTTTAGGAAACGAATAAAATATCTTGTTAGTGCAGGTTAATTAAAAAAGGCACACTAGTAAGTTAGTATTTTATTAAACTTGTCCTTTAAAAAATTTATGCAGGTGATTATTTCACACCCGAACATCTCAGATTATTTCTTTTAGGTACTGTATGATAAGTATACAAAATATTTTTGAAATGGTTAGAAAATAGTTTTTGAAGTAGATATGCATTCTTATGATATACAATGTTAGCAGAAAGATTCAGAAAGACATAAAGAATCTTCATGTTTATAATGCATTGCACAGTTAAGGAAAGAGTAACTGTGACCCACACCTGAATTCTTAATGGCAAAACAAAAAATCCATTTTTTTTTTGTGCTAGTAGGGTAAGTGTCATGAGCATAATAACATAAACAATCCTGATTTTGTTCTGCTAGAATTTTCCATTATAATTATGTTTTGGACCATAGTTTGAGAGACAGACCGGTAAACTTCTTTAGAATCTCTCATCAGAGTAAGTGTTGGCTTTAAAATTATTATATTTATCCAAGGATTAGTGGAAAAAATATTTTGTGATAATTTTATTTGGTGAAATTTCTACAGTGTAGACTGCAATTCCTCCCTTGTTAAAACACTAGCTTTTAATAGGCGCAAAGAAGGCCTAGAGGTGACTGATATCTAAAACACAAATCAATTTACCTATGCTAGAGTAAAGGTGATAATTCAGGAAATGTGGTTTAGTTTGCTGTATTTTAATCAACAGCTTTTACTCTCTTTGTAAAAAGGGAAACTTTTTTTTGGTCATCTGAAAACTGATCTGCAATCCATTTATGTGATTTAGTTTTCCAGATTAGGAAGATCCTCTAATCATGTTGTATTAAGAGATTGCAATTAGAGTTTGTAAAGGAATCTTAGCTTGAATACCACCCAAAATGTGCTACTTAAAAGAAAAAAGAAAAAAAAAAAAAATTAATCTTTTTTTCCCCCAACCTGTCCTGTTATAATGTTGCTATGTAATAAGGATATTGTATGCTACTCTGATCCTTTCAAAGGCACTAAGTATGCAACAGAGATTAAAAAAGGGATTACAGGATCCAGGGAGTTTGTTGAACCAGCATCGTTAAACCAGTGCTGATGGAAGATATTTATAAACTGTTCTTTTGTAGCCTGTAATTGAACAGTCAATTTCAGTTATGGTTTTTAAATCTTTTTCTCTGGTTTTCTAGGAATGATAAGGGGGTGCGGTGAGGGATGCAGTGCAGCACTTAATGTATGTTCTGTTAGGACATGATTTACATGCCTTTTGTTGCTGGGCATGCATATTGCAGAAAGGTCTCATTTGTTGAATATTTTGCAACTGAATAGAACTGCATAGGAGCATATATGTGTATGTGTGTGTTTTATATGTATACATCTACATATTTATATACATACACACATATATACTTATATAAAGCACACGTGCATATATATATAGGTGCACTTCATCTCTAGAACACTCTCTCTCCTAACAGAGTTAGAAGTATGCAATCTATTTTTTCCTAGGTGGTTTTTTTTGCGGGTTTTTGTTTTTGGTGATTTTTTTTTCCCCCCCCAAAAAAGTGAAGTTTTGGTTTTGTTTTTTGTCATGACAGTTACTCTAAGAGAATGACAACGCTGCTTGGTTTAGATTCCTTACATTTCTCACATGTAGGCCATTAGAGACAGTGATGCATTGCTCATTAGGGGATATACTAAGGAGTAAAAAGCTTGCTGGTAAATTGCTACAAGCACAGTATAACTTCCATTATTTTACAAACTGAATATTTGTGATCTCTCCAGTTTTAACAAATAAAGGCAGGCAACTAAACTTGACCTTAAAATAAACATTAAACATGTATGATTTTGTCAGCTTCACAATTCTCCATAAGCCTTGAGCTTTCTGTGCCAGTGGCTGCCCACCTGGCAGCCTTTTACTTATTTGTCTTTTTTACTTTACTACTAATCTCCCTTTTTTGGCTTCTTTTTCCTTCCTTATTTCCTTCAGAGCTTGGATGAAATGGATGAAGTTGGAGAAAAGGCCAGTGGTAGCAAAAATGTAGCTGGCATCTGCACAAAGAATCTACTGTAGCTGCTCCCTAACCAGACCTTGAAGAAAAGAGTCCGCAGTGGGGCATCTGAACTCGTTAGCAAGCAAATATTTACTGCCATGGAAAGGACACCTTGTTTGTTCTATTCTTTTTTTCTTTCTCTAAATTCTTATATTCCATAAAGCTCAAATGAATCTTCCATAATATTCTACCTTAGCTGACATGAAAATTCTCTGAAGCAAAATGACCTCCTCAGCACCCTGCCTGTGCCTCCCATGCATTTTATGATGCATGGATGGTCTTAGATGCATACTTTTCATTAATGTTTCCATGCAGTTAACAAAAAGCCATAATGTGCCCCTGTACTCGGCACTGGTGAGGCCACACCTCGAATACTGTGTTCAGTTTTGGGCCCCTCACTACAAGAAGCACATTGAGATGCTGGAGCGTATAGGGCAACGAAGCTGGTGAAGGGTCTGGAGAACAAGTCTTATGAGGAGCGGCTGAGGGAACTGGGACTCTTTAGTCTGGAAAAGAGGAGGCTCAGGGGAGACCTTAGCGTGCCCTGCAACTACCTAGGAGGTTGTAGTGAGGTAGGATTTGGTCTCTTCTCCCAAGTAACTAGTGATAGGATGAGAGGAAATGGCCTCAAGTTGCGCCAAGGGAGATTTAGACTGGACATTAGGAAAAATTTCTTTACTGAAAGAGTGGTCAGGCCTTGGAAGAGGCTGCCCAAGGAAGTGGTTGAGTCACCATCCCTGGAAGTATTTAAAAGACGTGTAGATGAGGCGCTTAGGGACATGGTTTAGTGGGCATGGTGTGTTGGGTTGATGGTTGGACTCGATAATCTTAGAGGTCTTTTCCTACCTTAATGATTCTATGATTCTATGATTCTCTATAAATTAGACAGTCTCAAAATTGATTGTATTCTTTCTTTTGAAATGTATATAGTAATATATTAATTTTACAGTTCTAAAAAATGTCAGTTTAAAAAGTCAGAACACTTTTCATGTCTGTGTTTCCTGAGTTTCTATTGAGAGTAAATAACACCTTCAAATCTATGTAAGACCATTAGAATTTTTCCCATGGACTTTTGTTTTAAAATCTGCATGTGTCATTCATACAGTTATATTTTTTGCATTAATTTTATTTCACATGACTTTTCACTCCATAGTATGGAAAGCCAAGCATTAGTAATTCCTGATTATTATTCTTATGTCTTGTGATGTCCAAAAGTCTTAACTGCAAAGATTATTCTGTATCAAATAATGTGTGAACAAAGACAATGTCTAAACTACAACTCTAGAATAATGGAGAGAGAACTTTAAATTAGCCTACTTAGGGGTCTGTGTTGGGACTGGTACTGTTTAATATCTTCATCAATGACGTAGACAGTGGAATTGAGTTCACATTCAGCAAGTTTGCAGATGACACCAAGCTGAGTGGTGCGGTTGACACACCTGAGGGACAGGATGCCATCCAGAAGGATCTGGACAAGCTCGAGAAGTGGGCCTGTGTGAACCTCATGAGGTTCAACAAGGCCAAGTGCAGGGTCCTGCACCTGGGTCAGGGTAACCCCTGGTATCAATACAGGCTGGGGGATGAAGGGATTGAGAGCAGCCCTGCTGAGAGGTACGGGTGGATGAAAAGCTGGACACGGGCCAGCAATGTGCGCTCACAGCCCAGAAGGCCAACCGTGTCCTGGGCTGCATCAAAAGAAGCGTGGTCAGCAGGTCGAGGGAGGTGATTCTGTCCCTCTACTGTGCTCTGGTGAGACCCCACCTGGAGTACTGTGTCCAGCTCTGGAGCCCTCAGCACAAGAAAGACATGGACCTGTTGGAGCGGGTCCAGAGGAGGGCCACAAAAATGATCAGGGGAATGGAACGCCTCTCCTATGAAGAAAGACTGAGAGAGTTGGGGTTATTCAGCCTGGAGAAGAGAAGGCTCCGGGGAGACCTTATTGCAGTCTTCCAGTACTTAAAGGGGGCTTATAGGAAAGATGGCGGCAAACTATAGCAGGGCCTGTTGTGACAGGACAAGGGATAATGGTTTTAAACTAAAAGAGGGTAGATCTAGACTAGATATAAGGAAGAAATTTTTTACAATGAGGGTGGTGAAACACTGGAACAGGTTGCCCAGAGAGGTGGTAGATGCCCCGTCCCTGGAACACTCAAGGTCAGGTTGGACGAGGCTCTGAGCAACCTGATCTAGTTGAAGATGTCCCTGCCCACAGCAGGGGAGTTGGACTAGATGACCTTTGAAGGTCCCTTCCAACCCAGACTATTCTATGATTCCATCCTATGACTTGGGTATTGCAGGTAGTCTATTGGGTAGCTTACTGTTCTGTGGTTTGTGTGCTATACATCTGCAGTAACTTGGCTATTTCTTTTATGCTGTGATTCATGTGGAGAAACTGTAGAACCTCAAGTGGAAAGCAGAAGAAATGGATGAGTTTATAGAGATGCCCCATCACTAAGTGTAAATCAACTTTTCCATCTGAATCTCGTAGGCGGGATGTGGGTAACAAATAGTGAACCTTGATGTAAGATTTAAAGGATAATTGTGTTTTAATGTTGTCTTGAATTTTGTCACTTACACTTGCACACACTGAACTGTGATGGAAGTGAGGGAGCATGAGTTCCATTGTAAAAATGTGGTGCTTTCTTTCCCTGCGTCTCATATGGGAAGCTGCTGTTTCCCAATGGGAATGGTCAAACTCTTCTTTCTCTCTCATAAGTAGAAGCAAGATATGACTGATAGTGAGAACCATTTTGAAAAAAGGTGCATTCCTGTATGTGCATTTTAATCTTCTCCCCCCCCCCTTCTTTCCATACTGTTATGTTTATTTGTTCGTATTACTTTAATTGTATGGGGTGTATGTTGCATATTCTTTTGTGCCCAGCTGCCTTCTCAGCTCCTAACTTAGAGGTAAATGTAGTCCTTGTGAAGATAAAGAGTTAGTCCAAGAACAATCTTTTGAAATCATCAAAAGGTGCTTTCAGAAATTTCTCAAACTTTGTACAGAAAAGAGACTTTACAGAGCCAAAGAGAAACTTGAATGCTTTAATAGACTGATACCACTAATGGAACAGAGGCACACAGGGAGATATACATACTGTTGTTGCATGTGGGGCAAATAATGTCTTTAATCACAGTGTGTCAGCAACTTACTCCAAAACACTGGTGGGAAAGGAAGAAAAAGCAAAGGTGTTGGCTGTAAGTAATTCTTACATATATCAGACCTCTAAATTTTGAAGCTATTTGAATGAACGCTGTGGTGTATAAAGACCACAGAAGTCAAGGGAATCTCAGAGAACATTAAGATATGAAATCTTTCAGCAAACGTAATTACAGCTTTAATTAATTAAGTGATTAAAAAACCAGAAGGGACTAGTGTGGTCATCTAGTCCAAAGTCCTGCATAATGCAGGAATTAATCAGAGAATTCCTATGACCTAATTAAACTAAAGTATAACTAAGAAAATATCAGATCTTGATTTAATTTTTTTGTGTTCAAGAATCCAATCTTGCCAAATTTCTCTAGTGTTTTGAAGAAAAATCTGAATATAATTTCTGTTCTGAATTTGTCTAGTTTCAAATTCCAGCAATATTGACTTAATTTGAACATCTTTCAATTAGATCTGTTTTCTTGTAGATACTTTGATGTAATGTAGCTGCTCCTTAGCTTTTTTGTTAAATTTACCAGACTAATCACTTCGAGTTTTTAAATTGAAAGGATGTTTTCCTTAATCATGTCTGTGGTCATTTTTTGAAATGCCTCCAGTTTTCAGCAGCATCTTTGCATTGATGGCACCAAAGACTATATAGAATATTTCAATAATAGTTACACCAGTAGGAAATCTTAGAATACAATCACAGTGGTGTTGGGGTTGGAGAAGACCCCTGCAGATAGTGTAGTCCAAGTCCCCTGATAAAAGCAGGGTCAACTAGAACTCTGTGTGTGTGTGTTTATATGCTACCCTGTGAGTGTGGGTATTTATCAATACCTCCACTACCCACAACACTATGTGGGGGGAAAAGAACTCTGTTGGATGATCACAATGCTGTGCTTATGTCATGGCCTCCAATTTTGAAAGGGGATGTGAACAGCCAGCTGCCATTGGGCTTTCAATACACTCATAGGCTTAGAGTTGAGACTTAGAGTGTCCATGTGGAGAATCTAGCCATCAATTTAGAAACCCTTATGGCTAAATGTGGTATTGGGGATCTTGCTGAATTTTACTGTCTGTCATTCATGTTCAGCTGACTGTCCTGCATTATTCCCTCCACTGTCAGAATCTTTTCAGAGTTAAACCTTACGAGGTGAATAATAGTATCCTTTGGGAGCGTGGCCAACTACTTTTGTTCCCAAAGGCATTAATTCACACTTGGCCTGTTAAAAAAGGCGTAATTTTCTTATTTTTAGTTATCAGAATAATTCAAGTTCTTCAGAATTTTAGGGGGATAGTATTGGCAGTGTTAATTCTCTTTAATCTGGAAAACTTGACTCATTTCCAAAAATAAAACTTTACTGATAATAATCATAAAACATATCCAGTCAGACTGAAGGTTTTAAGTTATAGATAATACTTACAATAGCTACAGATAATAGTTTAGAACTATATTAAGATTTGTGTCCTGAATCAGAGGTCTTATTAATCAGTTTTTATTATCTTTCTACTCTTGATTGATACAGCGTATATGAAACATAGAATTTGTTCCTCTCAGTACTCAAATATATCTGTTGTGTTTTAAGGCTGGATATCACAGGCAGTGGTGAAAGATTTTCTCAGTGAAGAAATTTTTTTAACCAGATGAGAATTTCTCAAAGGGGTTAATTTTCTGAACATGATAATGATGTTAGTGGTTATTAGTATAGAACATAATGAGGCTATATGCAAGGAGGTCCCACTTACACTCTCCTGTTCAATAAAATCCCTGTTGCTGGAAGTGTTAGATTATAGAAAGATATTAAAACAAACGAAAATAAATTAAGGTCATTAAAGAAAGGATGTCCATTACACTTCTGTCAAATGTAATATCCAGACTTGAGCACAAATAGGGTTGTACAGATCCATCACAACTTGTTCATGCAGTCATAGGAAAAGTGTGCAACATACCTAAGGTGATTCGAGCTGGCTTTTGATTTTTCTTGTCAGTGACTGAGGTAGTAGTATTAGCAATATAAATAACATTGTGCTTTTATATTATGTTTTCATGTGTTGATCAAGACATCATTGCACCACAACATTATCACTATTATGTAGCTGAAGATCAATAGGATTGAAGGATGGAGTGGTAAAACGATTTGAAGGCCATACAAAACTGGGAGTAAAAGTCAAGTGTCTTGTCATGCTGTTTAAAGCTGTAAGTGCTCAACTACATTTCATAATATCATAACGGATACCAGGGGATCTGTTAATGTCATCAGCTTCCAATTATTCTCTTGATTAATTGTTTATTTACTCTCATTATACAGTTGGATGTTCTGTCTTGCCTTGCCATTTACAATTGGCATGGTTGTCCAATAATCACTTGCACCAATAATCTCATCTCACATTAAGAGGGAATTTTAGACAGTTGTATGTAGTTCCCACTAAAATAGTTTCCTTCTGTGCCAGAACCGTGCCCAGAAAGAGAAGTTAGCAGCTTGAGTAGTTTCTGGGTATGGATTTAAAGTAGCTTGTGTATCACTGGTGGTAAACATGTTTCACAGTATACAGTAGAAAGAAAGCCGCTATGGTTGCTGCTTACAAAATCACATAAAGTTGGCATTTCCTGTTTTTGTTTGTTACTCTTAACACTTTCAGAGCTTTTCTCTGATTTGGTTTTAGGATTAACACCTATTCATAATTTCATCTTGAAAGGTCCTTGGAAGAGTTTTTAAAGAAACATCTAGGAGG
Source organism: Fulmarus glacialis (assembly GCF_000690835.1). Classification (NCBI taxonomy): domain Eukaryota; kingdom Metazoa; phylum Chordata; class Aves; order Procellariiformes; family Procellariidae; genus Fulmarus; species Fulmarus glacialis. The sequence continues at coordinate 53,099 of NW_009211878.1, forward strand.
CAGATTTCTGTTTCAATATTATCATAGAATCATTAAGTTTGGAAAAG